>NW_016107334.1:6299045-6405875 GCF_001604975.1 Cebus imitator
ACCTCAAGTGATCCACCCACCTTGGCCTCCCAAGTTAGCAAGTTTAAACTATTATGCTATAAAATTTGGGTTCAAATAATCATTAATTTGGTTTATACATGTTGATTGAGAACTTATTTTAAGGTCTCAGTGACTCCAGTGAAACAGAGCAATGAGGAATTGGCCAAGAAAAAGCCATAAAGTAGAATCATACAGCACAAACAGCAGAAGAGCCAATAACAGAAGAGGGTGAAAATCAAGATTTAAGCTCTTGACATATTTTCAATTTAAAAGTCCAAAGGAGATCACATTATACCTATGGGTTGAAAAAAATCAGTATTTTAATGGGAAATTTCCAGGGTAAAGCCCTATGCACCTAATGTCACCTCGAACACAGAAAAGCAGATAATTGGGGGAGGGTAGGAACAGAAATGGTCTCATACTTCCTTGGAAGCTCAGCTCTTAAACAAATCAAAGTACACTCAGGTATCCCTTCAGACAACAGAGATGTAGTATGTCTATTAATCATTTTTTTAATGAGTTGGTCTGAGTATCTACACTTATTCCTTCCAAAGAAGCCAGAAAAAGGCAAAATCCTTGATCCTGTTCTGATCATGAAATGTTTGCTCTGAAAACTTTTAGAAATGGCTTGCTCACGCCATTCCTCACCTAAATCTTCAAGAAAACAGTTATTTGAGGAAAAAAAAAAAAGGTCTCAGAGATTTTCATACAGTATGAGCAAATCTTTCATAATCCACATGAAAACATAAAGAACAACAATATGTGTGTTCATGTATCCAAGTCTTTGCTGAGTCAACGCCCAGCTTGTGCTGGTGTGGGTCCAGGCCCAAGAGTTAAACCTTGGACAGAGACATGTGGCAGGCCCAGGGAATATCCAGAGAAGAACATTCTGGACAAAGGGGACACTAGAGGCAACAATGACTCTACTCGTTCATCCAAGCACGAGGGTGAAAAGCAAGTTTGAGTAACAGAAAGGTAGTAGGGCCCCAGCAGAGTGAGCAAGGTAGGGGAGTGAGGAAGGGGCTCCAGAAAGTGAAAGTAAACTGAGTCAGAGCCAAGCGTGAAAAAATGATGATGCTAATGGAAAGATTTGTTTGTAAAGATTCCTTTTTCTAAGTGGGATGAGAAGCCTGAACGAGGTAAGAAACGGGAGGGATTTTAGTAGCAGAGCAACAGGATTCCAGAACAAATACTTGGGAAGGATTGCAGGGGTCTAAGTGTGAGATGACGGTGGTGGATTGGACCAGAATCACAAGGAAATACCTCCAAAAGGCCTAAAGTTTCCTCCTTCTCCACTCAATAATCTTGAAGTGAACAAAAATAATTGCATAGGGCTAATGAGAAACTGTGGTATTTTGGAATTCAGTGCCATCTGCACAAAATCCCAGCCAAAGGGGTTCCCCACTGCCCCACCCCAGTTCAGTGACCCCACACATAACTGGGAAAGTGAGCAAACAGCTTGGCTCCAATTTCCTTATGTAGGAAGATTAATATTACATGAGTCAATGAATCTTCACTCCTCAAATTTGCCACAAATGAAAGAACTTCCTCTGCCCCCTCAAAACATCTGGATGCTGCCTGCCAGGGCCTCACATCCAAGTGAAAACATCTGGGTGTCAGTGAAGAGGTAGAACTGGGTGGCATCTAAATAAGATTTTGGAAAGTTGCTTGAATAACAGCATTAAAAAAAAAATAAAAAGTTCAGCCCTGTACTATGTAAATCTACAGTGTACTTAGATGTGCTTATTTCTTTTTTCAATCACCAGCACTGCCCACATTATGGGAAAGAGATAGGGCTTGATGATAAAGGAACGTATCTAAGCCTTTCCCAGTTCATCCGACTGTTTACTACTGAACATGCGGGCCTTTTTGTTCTTTGCGCTTCGAGTAGTCAGGTTCTCCCCTCTTTGACTCTGGAAATCTGGAATCTGTGGGCAATTCTGGCCCTTGCCACTCAGAACTCCCACTCTGCATGCTTTTTCTATGACTGCCTTTCACTCAGGAGGTTCAAAAAATAGAAGCAGTATGCATGTGGGAGAAATGTGTGCATTAGTCATTTTATTCAGTGCATACTATGTTGTCATCGCTGTCAAACATAATAAAAGTGCAGCTAAAACACTTAACCACATATTGATCTGCTCCCACGTCTCCTGTAGTGAGCTTAGAGTAGCAGAACCCCTCTTTATTCCCCCCTGCGCTTTAATGCACAGGGTAGTGAGCTTCCTGTAACTGTTTATTTTGGAAACAGTTGAGGAAGCATCGACCTCAGACTTTCCCATTGTTCAGCTATTGCCATATAATCCCTTGTATGAACTGAAATATCTTATAAGAAACGTTAAGGTGAACTTGGGTGGCTTGGGGTCAAGGCTGGTTTGTTGTTAGTAGGATTTTTCTTATTATGATTAGCATTATGACTTTTGGTCATAAACTTTTTTTTCTTTTTTAGACTGTAAACCTTCAGCTCTTATTACTAGTAACTAGAATGAGAACCACCATACACTGAATGCTCACTACATTATAAAAACACTATGCTGAGGATTTTCCATATATGCTTGTTTAAATTTGTGTTACATACCATCTCTAAGATAATATTATCTGTATTTTACAGAGAAGGAAGCTGAGGCTCAGATGAGAAAGAAAGAGAGGGAAAGTGACCTGCCCATAATTGCTCAGAGAAAACATAAATCCATGACTGATTATTTCTGAAGCTCATATTCTTAACCACTTACTAGGTTGAAAATTCATGTCCAGAATTGGGAGGATATTTTCCTGCTGGATTGATGGGTATGTTTGAAAGCAAAGCTAAGGAATCTTCACTGTGACCCACAGTCACAATGTGGAAATTGGGACTGAAATTCCTAGCCTCCCTTGCATCTTCTCCATATGCCACCAGCATGAAACACACTGTATGAGACCTAGATTCAGACACCTGGTGGAGTTTCCATTTTGTTGTTATGGGTAACCACATAAGCTACCAGCTTTGGGTTGCAAAGTTGAGTTCCCCAGGCAGGCTTGGCTTCCATCAGTGCAGAGAACAGCAGTGATTGAAGAAAAATTCTCAGTTCTCTGTTCAGTAAGGCAGCAATGACAACTGTCTCTTCCTGTCATAGTTTGGGGGCATGGTTTGGGATATGTTTCTGGAAGCTTAGAAAGTCTGTTTCTCCAGTTCCCCAGTGATTCTGTAAGCGATTTCATTTTATTAAACTTCCATTTAACCTAGCCAAAGTGGAGTCTGTTGTTTGCAACTTAGACAACACAGACAGGAAAGACTAATAGAAGAAATTTCTTTATTTCTTTACTTGCAACTGTTTCTCTAGTGAGCTGTAATGTTACACTACCACTAACACCCTGCAGGAACTATCTCACTCCCCATAGAACTGGATGAGCCTATTCTGTGTGGAAAATATTCACCTTTTCCTGCTATGGCATGGGAGTAGGAAAGCAGGATCTTGGGGCAGTGAAGAGCTTCTCTACTCGGGCAGAAAAGAAAAGGAGCCCCATCTTTCTCAACAGAAGCCCATCCATAATGGATACAGACGTGTTCTGTTATTGGCAAGCCTGAAAACATCATTCTTTACAATCATGCCCAGCTCCCTGGGAGTGAAACAGCTGAATTGCACACAGGGGTTTCCCACTTCCCTCGAGTTCTGTTTACTTCTCTCTACTGATTCCACACATTTCCAGATAAATTTAGGCTCCATTTCAGCTCATTAAAGCAAAATCTGTTCAACTATGTCAACAAGTAGAAAAGCTTTCGACTCAAATGTTATTTTTGTCCAGGAACACAGGATGAGGACCAGAAATGAAGAGGTGAGGTATGTGGCAATTGTGACCAGGTCCAAGTAGAAATCTGAGATAACCCAACCCCAGCTTATGCAAAAGAGTACAAGCAGATAGCACAGCATTTCAGGCTCAATGGGGAGCAGCCAACAGCCTGAGGTCTGGGCTGATAGGTGGGTTAACAGGTGAGCATTCCAGAAGAAGAGCTTGAATCCAATACAGGTCAGCAGGCAGCAGGGCGTGATCCAGGAGCCCTGACAAGCAGGTGGTAAGCCTTTTCCTCTCCCTCTGGAAAAAGATGAATTGAACACGGTTAAACAATACCTCAATTTAAGAAAGTGACGCAGATTCATTCAAGCAAGAGAAAGTTAGATGCCTTACAAATTCACACCTCTTTTTGGTCCTAAGGCAACCACATACCCTTATACATTTGCTCTTAATACTCTAGACTTTCAAAATTCTTGTAAAAGTTTTGTACAGTAATCTTTGGCTTTTCCTAGCCTGTGTTCTTAAAAAAAAAACAAGATTGGATACTTGACAAACTGGAATTTCCAGACTCCCTTAGGGTAATTCCAAACCATGCGAGGTATGTTAAATTCCAGCATCCCCAGTATATATTTTGTTTGTTTGTCTGTTAACACCAAACAAGCAGAAATCCAGCCTAAGAGGCAGCAATATAAAATTTGATGAAAGTCTCAGAGTGGAATACAGAAGATAATGTAACATAAGTGTCTGTTTTTGTCAAAGAAGTATATATGCAGGTATATAAATACACCTGTATTGTATGTAATTTTTTACAGAAGTTAAACAAAGAGCAACAAAATTTCCAAACATTTCAACTTTCCATTCTTATCCTATCCCCTCCAAACCCACTCATGCTATGTATGTTCATTTTTCTGATGAAACAACAAAAATGAATGCTTTCTGATCCAATAACTCTACTTCTAAGGATTCCACGGAAGGGGGGAAAACCATTTATGCAGCCAAAACATACATGCAAGATTATTTATAATAGCAACAATTGAAAATAACCTATAGGTCCAGGAATAGGTAAATTATTAACCTGAGTTATGAAACACTATAATAGATATTTATAATGTGATTATGTAATCACGATAAATGAAAAATTTAAAGAACATTTGAGAGTGAAAAAATGTTTATGGAGTTAAAAGCAGCATTCAAAACTGCATGACAGTCATCCTAATCATCTGTGCGTTTATACACACTTTTGTCCTTAACAAAATTTATACCTATTAATAAAAAAGACTGGAAGGAATAATGTCAAAAACGTTTACAGTAATGAAATTTTCAATAACTTTTTATTTCCCTCTTCATAGTTTTCCCAATCTTCTTTAGTATTATATAATATCTAATTATATTAACATATAATAATATATAACACTATATTTCTGTGATATTATATTACCTTCCAAAGGAAAAAGAAACCTATTTGCTCTAAGGAAATCCTACTACAGGGTTAGATGAGCTAGAAATTACCTTTTGCATTCCTGACAACCTCAGCTCTCAATAATTAATCCCTGTTGCAATTTCTGCAAAACCCCCTCATGTAAAGTTGTTCATTTTTTTATGGAGCTGTCTTGTTTGCTGTGTGTTTTCCACGACAGCCTCTGTGCCTTCTAATTCCAAACAAAAACCCTGGGAATTTGGTCGTACAGTAGAAAAAAATATTTGAAATGTTTACCACCCTAGAAAATCCGATACCTCTCAGAATTTAGTTTCAACGAAGTTATTTAATAAGATAAAAAGAAATTCGCGGCTGCTGCTGCTGAGCTATGTGGCAGTCTTATTATCTATAAAATGAGGAAATAATATCTACCTCTTCTCAGGGTTGTGGGGAAAAGATAATAAGATCATTGTAGGTAAAGTCCATAACAATGTCTGGCAATAGGTGATTTTTAAAAGTTCAAAGCCTATATTCTATTGGGATAGATAGTACCTAGAAGGCAGGGTGTTTGGAGGGAGTAAAGCAATGCCTGTATATGGTAATACCAAGACAATGAACACGGAACCACAGAGTGGCAGCAGCCTGCTTGGATGTAAATTTCTTCTTGTGACGCCTTGACCAGATTATCTAACATCTCCGTACCTCAGTTTCTCCATTTGTAAAGTAGAGCTGATTAACATTTCTTGCTTCAGAAGGTTGTCGTATGGATTATGCCAGGCATTTGGGACAATGCCTAGCAAACAGGAATCACTGTATAAGCCACGTTAAATGTCTGCTGTGATTTGTTCCACAATAACACAAACGGAATTGCCTAAAGTACAGCACTATTTGCTCTGTGAAGTCAGCTTGGACACCCGAAGTTAGAAGCCTCCTGCACTGAACTTTCTGTACCCAAAGTGGTTCCTTAGGTACACACTAATTTCCTAGGACCTTAACTAATCTACTTCCTGATTGTGTCTTATCTTTGTGTCCTCAAAACCTGGCAGCCTAATGTTCACACTAAATATTGAATGTCTTTAGAAACAGGCTACATACTTGATGTGCATGGACAATGCATTTTATTCATGTTAGGTTGTTTTCAGTTTCTTCCCCCCACCACACACATAAATTGTATCCATTAGATAGATTTTTAGAAAGAAGGACGTATTTTACCTCAAACATTGAAAGGTATTAATAAATCCGTATTCAATATCTTTTTATTTATTTATTTATTTATTTATTTTGAGACAGAGTCCCGCTCTGTCACCCAGGCTGGAGTGCAGTGGTGTGATCTCGGCTCACTGCAACCTTTGCCTCCCAGGTTCAAGCGATTCTCCAGCCTCAGCCTCCTGAGTAGCTGGGTTTACAGGTGTGCGCCAACACACCCAGCTAACTTTTGTATTTTTTAATAGGGACAGGGCTTCACAGTGTTGGTTGGGCTAGTCTCAAACTCCTGACCTCGTGATCTGCCCACCTTGGCCTCCCAAAGTACTGGTATCACAGGCGTGCGCTTTTAATAAAAGTATTAAGATTCTAGCAAGTAAAATTGTATCACTTTTTGGTGAGACGTTTCCATTATTCCAATTTGAGCTACTAAGAAATGATTTAAGCAGAAGCTATTGACCCAGCTATGTCTATGCTGCTAAGAGTAAAACCTCCTGTAACTACACCTCGCAGCCTGCTTTCTGGGTAGCAGGACTCCACAGGGAAACAGTAAGGGCATCAACAACATGGAACTTACAGGCCTGGAGTCTTCGATTCTGGGTCAGGTGACCTCCAGGAAGTCACTTCACCTTCCCAGGTCTGATTTCCTTATTTGTCGAGCTGAAATAAGGCTGACAAACCGGTCTACAATTCATCAAGCTACCGGAGCACAGGGAAGACCCCTGAAAAACTGCCCTATTCTGAAATGGACAATTAGCAAGGAACTGGCAAGCTGATGCCTGTCAATAGGCGAGTAACTGACGTTTATTTCTCTTGAAGTTTCTACATGCTTCCAAGACGCGGCTGTCTACCTAAATTTTTCTAAACAACTCCAAGCCATCCTTAAAGTGTTTGCGGAATGGACATTCTCAGGCAAAGTCGTTTCCAAGCCCCTTCGGCTGAGCACTGCAGGGCAGATCGCTGCCTTCTGGAATCAAAGGCGGCTCCCTGCGGAGTTTGTTTACACCATTAAATTTTCTCCAATGTAAAGCCAGGAGAATTTTTCCAGGTGTTCGCATTCCTGGAGGGCGGGGAAAGTGCCGAGCTCTGTATTAGAGCAATACCACGCTAGAGTGAAACACAAAGAACCTTTTTTATTGTGTTGCCCCCGCTGGAGATCTCTGTTTAGGGGCTGCCTTGGCAGGGCCCACCAGACCGTCTGTCACTCTCCGGTGACACCGGCCGCCGGAGGAGGGCGGTCCCCGAGGCTCTCGTGCTGGCTGCAGCCCCGCGCTGGCCCCGGGCAAGCCTTGATCCGCCGTGCGCCACGTGGAAGGACCTTGGACACCGGCTCAGCCGCAGGGGCCGCTAGTACCTCCATCGGGTCTCGTGCCCCACGGCGGGGTCAGAGGGCAAGACACCCGCCAGCCTCCTCCAGGAGCTCCGATTCAACGAGAAGCAAAGGAGGTTCCAAGGAGAGCCACAGGTTGAAATGGGAGCCAGAGCCCGGGCTTCCCCAAGCCAGGTGAAGGGAGCTGGCAAGGTCACCCACTCAGTCACCAGGTGGTGCATTTAATTTAAAAGGAGTGTTAACCTTGTTTATACAAAATAACACCAATATGCAGAGAAGCAGTAAATCCATTGTCGTTAAACAGCGGGGAGCCGCTGGCGCTGGCAGCCTGCCCACCGGCGACGGTGAACCGGGCTGGCACCGAGCAGGGAGCCGGACCTGCCAGCCTGTCCGCCTCGCGAGAGGAGGCCCGGGCTCGCCCTCTCTGCCCTCCAGATGACTCTTTGCATTCTTGTCAAATATATTTAGAACAAGAGGTGTCCACTTAAAGAGAAACATTTGTTAATCACTTAAATGCAGGCGCTTGGCAGCCCTCCAGTTTCACCTTTATAAATGTGTAGGATCGGTTTCCAGCTAAGCAGGAACTCCGCAGCAAGCTCCCTTTCTCTCCGCTGTCCCCTCGAATTGACCCAAGGTGAATGTCCCTATCACCTTATTAATTTTCTATCCCAGTGGACTTTCTGGAGTCAATGCCAGCCTTCTATCTGGAAGTTGATGGAGATAAATAAATGGTCCATCTTGGACGGAGGGAAAGAGAGAATGAGAGGAGTGTTTCTTTAAGTAAGGGACAGATTAAAGTTAAATTCCTGTTGACCGAGGCGCTGGTGTCGACATCCTCCTTGTTTACCAGCAGCTGTCCCTGCTAATGACACTCTGATAACTTTCGGAGGCTGCCCTGCATTCGTGGGGGAAGAAGATAAAGAGGCCTCTGTTTAAAGACTCCGGGCCTCGACCCCACTCTTTTTAACTTCCCTTCTTTTAAGAATGGGTGAAACTTTTCAGAAGGGGCAAATCCTGGGTGCAGGGATTTTTGCCCCCGAAATTTTGAGTTCACAGCATACAAACTCTGTAGAGCTGATGCCTATTCCAGGAGTGGAGATTCAGGGTTAGGGGTGGAGGCCAGAAAAGGCAGCTGTTCTGCAAGGTGCAGAGGTCTGCAGGAGGCGGAAGGAGAGCTCTTCCTTTTGTTTTAAAAACACTGACGCTTCCCTGCCCTCCCCCTGCCCCACCTCAAACAAGTCTTAACAGAGGTAACTAAATATGTTAGGGACAAGGTTACAGAATTAAGGTTCTTTGAGGGCCAGTGTATCCTTAGTGTTAACCACATGAAAATCACTTTTAATACTTGGAACACTCTCCCTCGTGAGATTCTCACGTTGTGGGGACCTTGCCGAGGGCACCCAGGCTAAAACTCTGAATGCGCAGCTGAGAAAGCAGTTCCAGCAGGTGAAGGGACCTCCCTAAATTCACTTAGTTTAGTGGCAGGATGGGGGCTGGAACCCAGCTCCCTGTCCAACGTTGTTTTCAGACACACAGATAGATGTGAAATACTTTATATTTCATATAATATATAAATATAAATGTATATAGTTTTAAAATTTTCCTCCTCCCATCCTGAGATAGCAGGAAGACGGCAGCTATCTAGTCTCTCTCACACTGAAAAAAATGCCAAAGCTCTCACTTGGCTCAAGTCCCAGCCTGGTAGATGCTTGGGCTTCCCTCAAGACCCACCTCCGCCCCGATTATTTCATGAATATAATTCACTTAAAGATCAACAAGTTGGAATCCCATAATCTTATTCATGCTCTAACCAGTCAGGCAGACATGCCTCCAGTAAAGCAAGTGCCGAGGACACATTTTTTTTTTCTGCCTATGGAAAATGAAGATGGTGTGAAATAAATGATCTTGCAATTTCTTCACCTCTGTTTTGTCACCTAAAGCATGTCCTTTATTCATCTCAAGAGATTTGGGGAGGGGAAAAAATAAATTAAATGACAGGCAAAGTATTTTGAGTTCACATACTCCGAAGAAAGATGTTGATAGTTTTGATCCATGTAATTTTTCTCTGGAAAGTTCCTTAGAATGTTTTTAAAGGTCAACTACTAAGATCTAGTAGCTTACAATAACACAAGTTCATCATTTATATTCCAAAATGTAGTGACTCCACAACTTTCTCTTTATATATAGTAAGGTATGGTAGAGTTATTCTCTCTACAAAATTTTAACTTAGCTTATAATCTGTTTATAGCAATTCGTTAACTACCAATTGTTATGGGTTGAAGTGTGTTCCCCCAAAATTCATATGTTGAATTTCTAGCCACTTAGTTATAAGAGCTTATTTGGAGATAGGATCTTGGCAGAGGGAATCAAAATAAGTTCACCAAGGTGGACCCTAATCCAATATGATTGCTGATTTTATAAAAGAGGGAAATTTAGAAACACCTATGCATGTAATGTTGATATAAAGAGATGGAGGGAGAAAGCCGCCATCTTTAAGTCAAGGAGAGAGGCCTAGAGCAGATCCCTTCCTCACAGCCATCAGAAGGAACCAACCCTGCCAACACCTTAAAGGTTGACTTATATCCTCCAGAATGCAAAGCAATAAATTTCTGTTGTTAAAGCCATCCAGGCTGTGGCACTTGGTTATGTGAGAACCCTAGCATGCCAACCAGTTTTAGCCAACTCGGTAACTTTAATATCCCCTCAGATCAATATTTCAAAAACAAAATTAAATGGCTTAAAATTATTATTATTATTATTATTTTGAGACAGAGTCTCACTCTGTCACTAGGCACCAGGCCGGAGTGCAGTGGCGTGACCTCGGCTCACTGCAACCTCCACCTCCCGGGTTCAAGCAATTCTCCTGCCTCAGCATCCAGAGTAGCTGGGATTACAGGCACGCGCCACCATGCCCAGCTAATGTTTTGTATTTTTAGTAGAGACAGGGTTTCACCATGTTGACCAGGATGGTCTCGATCTCTTGACCTCGTGATCCACCTGCCTCGGCCTCCCAAAGTGCTGGGATTACAGGCTTGAGCCACTGCGCCCGGCAGAAAATTATTTTTAAAGTGTCTTACGTAATGGGAAGGCAAAAGGAAATAATGTGTATTGTACATCTATCATGTCCTGGGCAGAATGTGGAGAACTTGGTATATTTTTGTTGATTTCACGTGTATAAACCAGTCTTTCAACAATAAAATTCGATCTAATTCAATAGAAACACATCTTGTGCAGTAAGAACATTTACAGTAAACACGAGCAATTTAAATGAGTACCAATTAAGGGGATTGTACATTGCTTAGTATATTTCATCAAATTATATATCATAGGAGGTGAAATCTTCTCTACATTATGAGCAATGGTACCTGTTGAATTCTTCTCCATTATTTCACCCACATTTTTTGATGTATCATATAATTGATGGTTGAAAAGTTTATGGCAGGTTTTGTCAAGAACCCAATTGTGAACAGAGATTATAAATAAGCACAGTCAATCAAGAAGATTTATCAAGTAGGCACTCAGCACTAGAAGGAGAAGGGAGGTTGCAGAAGCCATAGCACCTGGTTTGGGCTATGTGAAAGTCTAATTGATGAGAATAGCTATAAGCAAGTCAAGAAGGCAAACTAATGTTATGCTTTGGGGCAATATCTCAGCAGTGCAAAAGAAAAGGAACTCAAGATAGGGGGGCATAGATCCCTGTGTGCCAGCAATAGTCCCAGTTTACACTCACTGTCTCCACTTAATAGTTAAGAGTGATTTTTTTCATTCCCCAAAATGTCTGAGGTTGATTGAAAAAGTCTGGGGTCACCCTAGCTCGGGACTTCTCGACCTCCACACCACTAATGTTTGAAGATGGATGATTCTTTGTTATGGGGTCTGTCCTATGCACTGCAGGATGCTTCGCAGTATCCCTAGCCTCCACTCATGAGATGCCATAAGCAAGGTCTGCCTTCTATTGTGGCAACCAAAAATGTCCCCAGACATTGCCAAATGTCTCCTACAAGGCAAAACCACCCCAGTTAACGACCACTGTAAAGGAATGATGATTACACCATGGAAAACTATCTTCAGAAGACTAAATTTCAGCATCTGTAGATAAAGAACCTGAACTGCCTGAAGAAGAAGGAGAACATTTTGTATATAAAAGTATGAAAGTGGAAAATAGCAAGTTAAAGTCAAATGTCAGAAGTACAAGGGACGGCAGTAACCACGAATAAAGATTGGGGAATTAAACAAGTTAACCAACCTGTTTACTAAGCTACAGCTATGTCTCAAGAACACTTAATAAGTTACTAAAATCTCTAATTTCTGGGGGTCTATGGTCGTTGACGCAGTGTATTAGAATTAGACGGTTTACATTACTTAGCTTCTTAATATTTAGAGAGCCAGAGAGTGATGCCCTCCGCAACAGTTTTCTGAGAGAAGAGTAGATAAGAGTGGTAATATTAATAGCAGCTGCTATTTATTTGGACTCTCGTACGTCCAAAATCTTTTATAGACATTGTCTGGTTTAATCCCCTGAAGAGTTTTGCAAGACAGTATTAACTTCTCTGGGCCTCAGTTTTCTAAGCTGCAACATGAGCGAAGGTTGGTGATGTCACGCACCTATTAAGTGTCACGGCCATGACTTGAACCCAGGTCCAGCGCCCCTAAGCCCATGTATGTTTCCCTTGCCCCGCTGCACTGGCTGGCGGAGGAGAGAGCAAGCCAAGATTTCATTAAAAAGAGAACACAACCAGTTGAAAAACATAGTAAACATGATCATTCTTCATACAGAGACTCTGAAACACTGGGAGGTAGGATAAGGCTTTTCTTTTATTTCAGATTAACTTTTAATGACTGAAGGTGTCCTTATTTATCAAAATGAAGTAAGCGTTGTCTGGTGTCTTTCATTTACTATTAGGTGATCATTTGGGATTAGGGGTCTGTAGATGTGTTGATGTTTAGTAGAAGCTTATCAATATGATTCTGAATGCGGGCTGGGGTAAATTCTCTCAAAATGATGAGTTAAACGCTTCATTTTTATTTCACGATCTCCCAGGTCCTGATATTCAATATCCAAAGGCACAAACTCCTCTCATCTTGTTTCATTCTTAGTTCTTCTTTTACTCAGTAAATTTAGCTCACACATGTGGCTGGAAGGAAGTTATTTGGTTACAAGGAGATTTCCATGAAGACATGAGCAGTATCAGTTATTACCATCACTTGTTACTTTCTTTGCCCCACTAAGCCAAATAGGGAAAGACAAAGTACTCTCAGAGCCAGGCTAGTGGAAAAAAAAGAAATTCAGTAAAATGTAGTCATGTGTGATTTGTACCAAAAATAGTATTGCCAGTTAAGGGAGCTCAGGCCTACAATAACAGAACGTTGGGAGGTTGAGGCCCGAGGATCACTTCAGCCCAGGAGTTCAAGAGCAGCCTGGGTGCCATAGGGAGACCCAAGTCTTTACAAAATAATAAAAAATAGCCTTGCATGGTGGTGCATGCCTATAGTTCTTGTTATTTAGGAGGCTGAGGCAGGAGGATCACTTGAGCCTGGGAGGCCAAGGCTGCAGTGAGCCATGATTGTGTCACTGCACTCCAGCCTGGGCAACAGAGTGAGACCCCATCTCAAAAGCAAAAACAACAAAAATTATTATTAATATCTCCACAGAGAGAGGTGGGATTTAAGCCGGGCCAAAATGTACGCTTTTTGCCTATCCACATTAGAGCAGTATGGTGCTTTATATCTACTATTTCATTGTATCAACTCCCAAACCCAGAGAGAGAAGACATATTATAACCCCTCTAACTTAGGTGAAGAAAGAGAGGATCAAAAGAAATCAAGTAAACTGCCCGCGGTCGAATGGTTAGGAAGTAATGTGGCCATAATTCAAACCCAGATCCACCTGATTCCAAAGCCTGTGTTCTTTCCACTAACACAAGTAATTCAAGAAAAATTTAGCTATATAATTAAAGGAAATGAGGAGATCAAATTTCCAGCCTACCCCAGAGAAGACAAGGTAAACCCCAGGTCAGAAGAGAGGTACAAAAGGCTTTTGGGCTCCCAGGATGCAGCTTTTACTTCAGCAACCTGTAGCCCACTAAATGGCATCCCCTCCCAGAAGAGCAGCAGTTGAACATCACCTTGTCAGAAGGGCTTAACAATCATCCATTTCCAACCCTTGGGATGTAAACATTAAGGTAGACTGTGGCTTTAAATGTTCTTTTCCAACATATATGATATTGCAAAAAGTGCAAGAAGAGTTAGATAAGTTCACTGGGATCTGAGCACAGGCTCTTTGTTTTGTGGTGCTGATGTATTGTTTGCTAGGCATCTCACAGAGAAGGGAAGCTCCAGTGCTCCTCAGCTAGACACTGTCCTCATCCTGGATAGAACATTCATCCATGCCCACTGGAGCCTCATGGAAGGGTCCGGGAGACCAAGCTGCGAGGAAGCAAGGAGGTTGGAGACTTTGAGGCTGCCCTTGTGCCCCTTGTTCCTCTTGCTCTTCTAGTACTGTGAGAAGATATGCAGTAAGAAGAAGGATCGGCTGGGTCAATTTCTGCAAGGTATCATGAGTGAGGGGGTGTACCAGGGGCAGGTGAAGGGAGCACATAAACTTTCAAATGTGTGCAGGTGTCTATATATCACTTCAACAAATACATCCAGCATCACTCAGATGCTCTTTTGGGAGCTAGGATACAATACTGAACAAAGTAAAGTGCTGCCCCCCATGCAGCTTGTGGTCTTGTAGGGCAGAAAGAAGACCTGGGAACAAATATAGAAGGCCAGGGAATAATAAGAATTGGAAAGGTGCAATGTTCTATAGTATTTTCACACAAGGGCTTTCCAAGGAGATGACATAAGAACAGAAAACAAAACAAAGCACAGAAATGAGCCAGAACAATCTCTGGGGAAGGAATCTTTCTGAGAGAGGGAACTATAAGAGTAAATTCCCCAAAGGAGGCCAATGTATTAATAGTAAAAGGATGGAGGGGAGAATGGAGATTATAGCAGGCTAATGAACTACTGAGAGATCTATTTTGTTAATTTTAACTGCTGCATAGTATTACTTGCAGGAGTATACCGTATTCATTAATTAATCTATTGACATACATATACGTTGCTTCCAGCTATTCACTTATAAGCTATGATGGTATGGTTTTCTCTAATGTATATATAAGTCATGTGGTTTGGCTCTGTGTCCCCACCCAAATCTCATCTTGAATTGTACTCCCATAGTTCCCATGTGTTGTGGGAGGGACCCAGTGGGAGATAATTTGAATCAGTATATGGTTTGCCTAACAAAAGTATATTATTCTGAGAGCTGAAGATGTAGAAAATTATGTATTAGAAAATTCTTACAAAAATTAAGAAACTAGCAGACCTATGATAACTTCTGTTACCAAATCTCTTATTCTAACAGCATTTAAGAAATAACTTGGGTATTAAAAGGCCAGTCAGGGTGACATTCGCATTTCTAGATTAATTCACTTCACACGGATATATTTTTCAATAACTTTATCGAGAGTTCCAAAAATGTTTACAAGGCTTCATTTTGTCCTGGTTTTACTTTAATCATACTCACTTCTCTAAGGGTAAAAATATGATATGTTTTAACTAAATATAACTGAAACTTTAAAATGATATAGTTAAAGGCCTTTCAGAAATGCAGTGTAAACTATCTGAAGGAGTGAGAGAGAATTATTGGAAGTTTATTCAGGAAATGCAAAGATTCAAAGCAATAGTTAAGAAAATAATGCACCCTCAGGAGGCTCCAGGATTAGAGACAGATCCATGATTTTATCCTTCCTCTTTCTTTCTCTCTCTCTCCTTCAATTCATCCATCCTACTCTCTCTCATCTTTGCTTCTCTCTCTCAGCCTTTCTCTAGTAGTGCAAAAAGTAGAGGCTCTCAGGACAAACAGCTAATGCAGGCGGAGCTTAAAACCTAGGTGATGGATTGATAGATGTAGCAAACCACTATGGCAATGTATCCCTATGTAACAAACCTGCACAGTTCTGCACAAGTATCCCCAAACTTAAAAGTAAAATTGAAAAGAAAGAAAAGAAAACAGATGCTCCATAAAATGCTCAAGAGGTCTCTAAATCCACCCTCCGGTTTAACAATTTATTAGCAGGACTCACACAACTCAGAAAAGCCATTACACTCATGGTTACAATTTACCACAGTGAAAGGATACAAATTAAAATCAGGGAAGAGAGGAGGTGCTTAAGGCCGGGCCTAGGACATAGCAGGCATGGAATTTCAGTTCTGGCTCAGCGGATAATGCAAACATGATATACTTCTCCCAGCAACAATGGATAGCAATGCACACAGAATATTACCAACCAGGGAAAGTCACCCAAGCTTTGCTGTCCAGAGTTTTTATTGGGAATTGGCCATGTGGACATTCTGATTACCCATGTAACTATCCTTAGTCTCTAATGCCTTTAGAGCTTGAGTGGTACCACATGGCCCAAGGGCTCGCACCAAAAGTTACATTGTTAGCATAGACTATCTGGGATTGCTCAAAGCCTCCAGTAAACAAAGGCACTCCCACAGACAGAACATTCCAAAGGCTTAGAAATTACAGCCCTGCAGCTGGGGGTAAAAGGGCCAAACCTCTTTAAGGCAAAGTTAATCCTTTACTGCACACCCTGGAAAGTGGGGCCACATCCTTACCAACCCAGGAAGGAAGAATTGTTTTCCCTGATTCTTGCAGTAAAACAAATTCCAGGGAAGAATTCTGATTGACCCAGCTTGGGTAACATGCCCATCTCTGCACAAATCACTGTGGCTCAGGGAATGAGGTAAGATGACTGGCCCAACCTGTGTCATGTGCTCAGCTTCGAGGTCAGAGAACTGAACCAGTTACCAGAAGAATTTCATGTTTGTCAATGAAAATAACAGCAACTGCAACAACAACAACAACAAAACAACCTTAGACATTAAAAAAAGGTTATAAACCATTGTCTTGCTCTTCTTACTTTGAATTAAGTTCTGATTTCTAGATCAGGATATCTACAGAGCTAAGGGAAATAGATCTGAAGTAACTAATTATGTTTGTAGGATATCAGCAACATCCAGTCAGCTCTTTCATATTTATATAATTGGTGGAAAAAATATAAGTCAAAACAGCCAAGGGAGTGAGATTTTTATTTTTGAATATTAACTTTTGGCACTCTGCTTGTACCCCAAAGTTTTAAACATTTTTATGTTGTATGTGATGATTCCTACTTGATGTCATTACTTGTCACAAGAACAAGAATTAGGGATTTATTATTGCAACTCAAAAATATTATCAGTTTTAAGACAACAGGAGATTATTAGAAACTGGAGTTTTAAAAAATGTTTGTTACCGCAAACATTCTTTCATAACAATCCTTTAATTACACTATGGTTTTTGTGTGCACCTACTAATGCTTTTATGGGGAATAAATCTGAATATGAAAAAAGTAGGATAATGGGAAGTTGTATCAAACTTGAAATACATATGTCCTTAAAATCCACCCATTTTCTGTAAGCAAGACAACTCCAGATATTCCTTAAAGTGATTACCCAATTAAATTCTGGTATTAGAGGTTTTTTTTTTTTTTTTTTTTTTTTTTTTTTTTTTTTTTTTTTTTTATTTTTTTTTTTTTTTATATTCCTGACTAGAAAAAAATGTCCTAGATTTAATAGGCTATCACAGGACACAGTTCTGTGTCACCTGCGATCTTAGCTGAGTTCACTTGGAAACTAGATGCAAAGTAAATATTAGCATATAAGCAAAGTTACCTGTCAAGGTAATGTACTTGGCAATGTACAAACTAAAATACAACAATGACTATATCACCTAATCTCATAGCAATCAAATCATGTTCTTATTTTATAAATGTAAGAGATGCTGTCAAACAGCAGCATGCAGGTGGCCCTAGAAGGGGTTTGAATTCACATCTCACCCCAAAGCTGTATACTTCATCAGTCACCAGCCCATTAGGCAACCTGGAAACGACAAGGTCACCTCATGAAATCGCCATTGGCCTCAGTCTCCCACTTACTACTGGTTTTCCACTATTCACTCCCATCAATACCGTTCATCAAGGTAAATGTTTCTATGATCATCAGTCTCCCATAATTTTCCATGATTTGCTAACTGTATGCCTCTAAACAGCTGGAAACTAGTGCCGTGTGGAGGGTGGAGAGGAGGAAGAAAAGAAAATGACTGCACCTGGATAAGAGACAGTATGATCTCATCCTGACTAGATGAGATCATCCTTTAAGGCTCCGTTCAGATCTTACCTTCTTTCAGAGCCTTCCTGATTGTCCCAAGGCACATACTCTTGACCACTTTGCCCAAGACCTACCAGCTTTTTGTTAGCAGACAGCTGGGATTCCTCCATCTGAAGCTCCAAAATGCCTGCAAATGCTAAGCTTCATCTACCCCCAGACTGCTAAGTCCCCTGGCAGTGCAACCATTACACATATACAAACATAATCTATGGCCACTGTTCAATTTAGAGCTTGTTAGTAGTAAAGACATTTTTCTGATAACATTTTTTAAAACCGTCTAGTTATTTGTACATTTTCAAGGAGTTGTATGTTTATTTTTCTTGGTTGCTTAAATTCAATTGTTCTATTTATCTTGAAGAAAGACTAAATATTTTAAAATTTAGAATGACATAGCTGATATGGCCTAAATTCGTTTGCCTTGCCAAGTTTTTATTTTTTTTTTAATAAGGATACAGTTTTCAAATTTATTTTGGAAAGACCAGTTGCCTCAGAAAGTAATTCTCTAGCAAAGTGGGCTTATAAAGCCTGTATTATTTTTAGGCTATCTAATCCTTTTTCCAATACTCTGATGGTCATAGGTATAAAAACAGAAAAATAAACAGGCCTGAGACATGTCAAAAACAAAACAAGATTTCAGGCTTTTAGAGATTGTCTACCTTCTCACTGGTGTTTTGAAAACTTTTAATTTAAGGAAGAAAAATAATTTCACCAGTGATACTTTGAATTCTTGCAGGAATCTTTTATATAATGCTCAAATAACTTTTCATTTAGTTTCAAAGTAAGTAAAATTAATAGTTGATGATTATGCTAATAATAATAATAATAGCAAATATTTCTTATTCTTACGTTTCAGACATTTCACACATACCATCACATTTAATCCTCCCAGTAAAGCTGTTTTAATCAACCACTTACAAAAGAAAGAGCTGTGATTTAGACAGACGGAATAACATGTTACAATTACACAGAGGTGATGGAGGGTTGAACCCAGGATGTGTGCCTCTAACCTTAAACACTGTTCTGTGCTGATTATGCCAGGAAGGCTTATGATCAGGGCTGGGGAATGTGGCCTGAAGCAAAGCCTCAGACTCCCTTTCCACCTGACCTCACATCTGGTGTGGTTTGGATATGACTTTGGTTGGCCCCATCAAATTTCATGTAGGAATTTGAACTCAGTGTTGGAGGTGGGGCCTGGTGTGGGTCATGGAGGCAGATCCTTCACACATGAATGGCTTGGTGCCATTCTTGTAGTAATGAATGAGTTCTTGAGAGTTCCATCAAGAGCCCGTTGTTCCAAAGCCTGGCACTGCTCTCCTAACTCTCACCTCCTGCCCTGTAACCTCTGCAGTCCGTTTCCCTTCCCATTCCACCATGAGAGGAAGCAGACTAAAGCCCTCACCAGATGCAGATGCTGGTGCCTTGCTTCTTGTACAGCAGAAAAAGGGCAGGCCAAACGAGCTTCTTTTCTTTATCAATTACACGGCCTCGGGTATTCCTTTGTAACAACACAAACAGATACCATCAAAGGCTAAGGGTTGCCAGACTATAGCCTACCTTGCTCACATCCTTCCAGGGTAGGGTTAGAGATGCGATGCCGTTCATGTACATCTCTCTTTGCAACCAGGTAAACCTGTGAGACTGCACTCATTATTTCATTTCCAGTTGTTAGAATTAGAACTTCTTTTTCCGGACATGAATTGAACATGACATGTTTTATCTTAAGGCCAAAACTGATTCACTCCTAATGAAGACTATACCATTCATTCATATCAATTTAACCTTCTCTTAATTTGGTCTCTGCAAAATCACAGTGTTTGGAGTTTTGAGGAAGAGCTATTAGATTCATTCTGTCACTGCCAGTAGAAGTGATCCAACTAGTTGTTCTTCAATAAAGGATATACACAAATAGGGAAGTCCTACACACTCTAGTTAAGAATTTATTATTCCTTTTACGAGATATTTTTTCCACTAGGCTTAAATTGGATTATGTTGACCATAACCAGCATTATTCTGAAAGTACAAATTTACAATTTTCACCATATACACAGTCATTCAGTAGCTGTTTATTTCTACCCCAGACCGAAAAAAAAAAAAAAGAGACATAATACATTAGGCATATTGTATGCTTGTCACAAAATCTTTCAAGTTGGTGCATTTCCTTGGCTTCTGGCATGAGGCATGCTCAGGTGAAATCCTTCCCTTCAGTGCAATCTTGTAAACAAGAGGGAGAATTATCAGCCTCACCACTAAACACCAGTTTTGTAGTTTAGGCTTGCAGACACCACCTGCTCCCTAAATACAAGTTTGTTGAAGTGATGGAAGCCACCAGTGAATTTCAAAATCTATTGTTTCCAAAATATCTTTGGAATGTAACATGTTTTTAGTTTAATAATAATCATGTAGACTCCTGGACTTAACACCATGTTTGAAGAAATACTTAAGTGGTGATAACAGGTATCAGGACCCACAACATAGACTCACACCCTGATTTGTTTGTCTTTGATGTATCCATTTTAAAAGCCGTCTAATCATTAAGAGCTCTACTAGGCAGAAATGGGAGTTGCCGGTGGTGAATGCTTCTCGTGGCTTCTCCATGTGGGCAGAGCTTAGTGGGCCTACTCACGTCCAGATAAAATGGATTTATTTTTCCAAGCAGATCTTACTTATTTCTGGCTGTGGATTTCCTCCTACATACCTGTGGAATCTCCTTTGAAATTTTCCAGGGTTCTTCGGGTCTGCACACATAGAATGAGGAGGACGGGGAAAGAACTGCACACTCAACGTTAGAGAGGAAGTGCTGAGGGGACAGGAGACTTGAGAAGGCCACCAGACAGACATCTGAGTCCCCCAGGACTCAGATCCAGTAGAGTGTTGAGTCTAAGGAGAACCATCAGTCCAAAAACAGCCCTGGACTGCAGTTGCTTCTTCACGTTACACGTGAGGAAATAAAGGCTCTGAAAACAGGCTCCCAGCTGTGGCTTCACTGGACTCCAGTCTTCACTTTACAGGTGAGGAAATAAAGGCTCTGAGAACAGGCTCCCAGCTGTGGCTTCACTGGACTCCAGTCTTCACTTTACAGGTGAGGAAATAAAGGCTCTGAGAACAGGCTCCCAGCTGTAGCTTCACTGAGTTGGGTTCCCTGGGTTTCCTGTCCAGCAGACCATCATTTGTGATAGCAGTCAGCAGATCCAGATCTTCAGAGCTCGCAAGAATTCCCAAAGAGGGTTATTGAAGCCCTACAATTAATTCCCACATTTCAAAAAGCCTAAGAAACCCCACATTTACCATGAATTAAGCCACACAGTGTACTTAATGAATGCTTCAATTTGTGATAGTCATGGGGAGTCAGAGGCCGATAATTAAAGGGACTCTTGATTTGAAAAATAAAAAGTCAGGAACACTTGCACTAGAGCATACAACATGCTCTGAATGGTTACAGAGAATGTGTGCTCCCACACACGTATTTGACATGGCCACATGGATTGGTTGTGTGTGCGTGTTTGTATGTGCCCATGCACACACACACACACACAAACACACACACACACACACACACATGCACCAACTTAGGTCTGTGTGGCTGCAGCCACGCCCTGCAAGAGAAATACCTGCACATGTTTGACTAAGGCCATTGACTCCCAGATTTCCATAAAAGTACCTCAACAGAAATAAAAAGTAAGGGAGATATATAAAAATGAGAGCAAAAAATAAAGAAAGTCTAAGAATCCAGGCACTTGCTTCACTTTAGCTTTAAGACACACCTGACTCCCTATTCAGCCTAACCTGATAAAACACTGATACTTAATTGCAAAGTAAGGAGATTTAGTATAGGGCTGGAGGAAATGGTTTCCCTACATTGTAAATGGGAAAGAAAAAAAAACAGTTGTTCTTCTTCAATAAAGGATGTACACAAATAGGGAAGTCCTACACATTCCTGATTGGCCAGTTGTATAAACGCAGTACATGATTCCCAGAAGAGAGACACACTGGGAAAGGGGGCACATGATCTGGATGTTTGCTGATGGTGCTTTATCTACAGTATCAACAAATGTGATCTTGTAATCAGCATGTGCTCTGACTCAGGGACTGCTTGGCATGGGAGAGATCTTAAAGCTGACTCTCAGTGCCACGGGCTCTCCAGCAAGTCCCGCATTCCATTGGCATGGCGCTCCTGAGCAGATGGGCACGAAATCACCCTGCCAGGAAAACAGTATGTGCATCGTGTTAGTAGTTTAGGGGGTGGCTTACCAACGCAGAATTCCAGCTGAGAAGTTTGGATCATATAGCTCCATGTGTGGAAAAAAATATATAGCTACTCCAACTCTTCCCATCCTTTTTTAATTTTTCTAGAATTATTTATAAGTAGAAAAAACAACTTTTTGAGGAAATTGCAATAAAAATAATTGATGCTTAAAATGTGACTGTTCGAATTAAATTTTCCAGATACCTTTTCTTATTGCCAAAGAACTGCTTTTTCCAAAGACGTATTTTTCAGAGACTGGCGGGGATGGGGGGCATTCCCTGAAAATAAATAAACAGCTAGGGGGGCAGGTGGAGGGATGGTGGATGGAAGGAGGCTGCATCCTTGCTGTCCCTCTCACAGCATCCTAAGGCTCAGAGGACGCATTTTAAAAGCCACTGAAAGACACTGATCTTCATCAAAATGAAAATATTCTTTTCAGGGATATATATTTATATTCTTATCAAGCATTTCTATCTAATGGGAATAAAGGTATAGATAAGGAAGCTTGTAGATATTGCATAAATAATTAGTTCTTGAGCTGGGTCAGATGCTCCAGTGGGGTGCAGAAGTAAGAAGAGAATTATGTGGCCCCCATTTCCCTACAGCGGGTCCAGTTCCTGTTGGGCTTTAACGGCATCAGCTGAACCCCTAATCAACCCTGAGGATGCACAGTTGATACCCAGAGGAGCGTTCTTAGCAGGCAGTGGATCACTAGCTTGTCTCTCAACATAGGACCTTGTGAGACAATGAAACAAAGACCAGATGCCCTGTCACATAACAGCTTCCCAAACTCTGGGCTCTTCTCACCAACCCCAAATTGACTATAGACTTTAGAGGTTGCCTCTGGAGCCCAGAGGATGCAAACAGCCCACAAATGTCTTTTGTTTGGTTCTCACCATGGATCATATAAATATAGTATAATTATAATATAATTAATACAGTGTAATATACCATAGCATAATATAATGTAATATAGTATAACATAATACTATGTGTAAAAATACACATTAGCTTACAATGGGATTATGTTCTGATAACCCCATTGTAAGTTGAAAATATCATGTTAAAAATGCATTCAATACACTTAACCCACCAAACATCATGACTTAGTTTAATCTACATTAAACATGCTCAGAACACATATGTTAGCCTACAGTTGGGCAAACCCCAACTGTTCATTTTATAATACAGTGTTGAAGATCTCATGTAATATATTGAATCCAGTACACTGTAGAGTACAGTATCGGTTGTTCACCCTCCTGACTGTGTGGCTGATGGAGGGCTGTGCTCATGGCTGCTGCCCAGCATCACAAGAGGGCATCACACCACATTTCAGTAGCCTGGGAAAAGATCAAAATTCAAAATTCAACACGCAGTGTCTACTGAATGCATATCACATTCACACCATTGGAAAATTGACAATTCAAAAGTTGAACAGTGTTTCAGGAACTATCTGTACATAAAACCATCTGTACATAAAATAAATAAGTATATATACATATATATACTTATTTATATACACATATATATACTTATATATATACACACACCTATAGTATATTTAAAAATTACAGATTATCTACCAAGTGAGGGCTCATATTTCCAAATGGAAACAGTAGACAGTAGCATGGCTATGCTTTCTAATGTATGACACTCAGTTTTGCCTCACCAAGGCAGATACGATAGTTGCTTTTGTCAGGATTAAATGAAGTTCTATACGTAATCCTGTATGTAAATGCTCCTGTAATAATTGGTAACTATTGTCATTTATTTATTTGCCTAACCATAGTCCTTTAAAGAACCACTTGAGAATTTACATTGCTTACATGGCAAACACTACATAAGGTCTGGATATATTTAGCCAAACAATTCTTCAGTCTAGGAAAACAGAACATACGTGGACGTTTAGAGGAGAAATTAATGACTGTTATTTTTTAATCACTTTCTGAGATTTGATGAAAGAAAAATATGGAGGATGGAAATTCCATGGGAGCTGCTGACATTGTCTTAGAATGTGTGCTAGAGGCAAGTCCAGCAGCTGTGCTTACTGCCAGAGCTTTCAAGAGCTTAGCCCAGGCCTGGGAGGCATGGAAATGCTAAACAAGATGCTCAAACAGGCATAGCGCAAGTGGAGCCCCAGAAGGCATGGCCACAGTGAAAGTGTGCAATTAGGTACAATGGCCTGGTGGTGGAAAGGGCCAAACTGAATAATTAAGGCTAAAAATGTATCCAACCCACCCAAGAAGCCACACAACGACCAAAAGGTATTGTCTCTGCTATGGAGAAAACACAGAAAAGCCATGCAATGAAGGGGCTAGAACCCTGCTCATACATAGTCAGCCAAGTTCAATACTTTTTAGATATAGGCAAGAAGATAATAAATCTCGCCTATAATCCCAATGTATTAGGAGGCTGAGGCATGAGGATGGTTTGAGGTCAGGAGTTCAAGACCAGCCTGGGCAACATAGCGAGACCCCACCTCTGCAAAAAAATTTAAAAATTAGCCAGGTGAAATGGCGTGTGCCTGTAGTCCTAGCTATTCGGGAGGCTGAGGTGGGAGGATTGCTTGAGTCCCAGAGCTCAAGGCTGCAGTGAGCCACGATTGCACCACTGCACTCTAGCCTAGGTGACAGAACAAGACCTTATCTCTGAAAAAAAAAAAAAAAAAAAAAAAAAAAAAAAAAAAAAAAAAAAAAAAAAAAAAAAAAAAAAAAAAAAAAAAAAACTGAACAGGTAACTGTTAAAACTATCTCCACATATAGCTGTTTTCTGAAACTCCCTAAGTGAAGCAGTAAAATATTCATAATGCCAAGTTAAATGTACATGAATATGTTTGTTTCTATACATAGAAATATATTCAGTACTGATTAAATGTAGAGACATCAGGCATTAAAAGCACCAAACCAGGAAGGGGTGATGCTCCCTTCCCTGTGTCCATGTGTTCTCATTGTTCAACACCTGCTTATGAGTAAGAACATGTGGTGTTTGATTTTCTGTTCTTGTGTCAGTTTGCTGAGAATGATGGTTTCCATATTCACCCATGTCCCTACAAAGGACACCAGCTCATTGTTTTTTTAAGGCTGCATAGTATTCCATGGCATATATGTGCCACCTTTTCCTTGTTCAGTCTATCATCCATGGGCGTTTGGGTTGGTTCCAGGTCTTTGCTATCATACACAGTGCCGCAATGAACATATGTGTTCATCACCTTTTTTTAACTGTGTGGATAGATTACATTTCTACAATCAAACTATGCATTTATTAAGGGTGGGATCCATGTCTCCATAGTGACCAGCAGAGTGTCTTACAGTCTGTTCTGATCACCCGGCTAGATGAGTTCCAACTGCCTGAAAATAGAAAGAAGCAAGTCTGACATTGCCAACGCTGCGAGAGGGAGAAATGGGGATGGAGAGTTTGTTCCTTTTCTCCTTCCTTCAAAAAAAGGGGAGAAGAGTGCTCTTTCTTACATTGAGATTGGGAAATGCTTTTCTGTTTCAAAAATCTCATGAGGAAATCATGTAATTTCGATCTTTTAAAGAAGAGGAAACCAAGAATATGGCCCAAAAGAACTTGAGCCAGTTATAAAATAATCATCATCGTCACTACCATCATCATTTTTACCATAATTATATAAGTATATGTGAGTATGAGTATATATGTGTATGTTTTATATAATACATATATCTCTTTATATATATCCTTTATGTCATATATATACAGAAATATGTGTTTCACTGTGTGTATATTTATATATATTCTACATTATATAAATACACCATAATACATATATTCCTTTCTCTCTATATATCCTATATGATATATATATATATATATATACACACACACACACACAAATATGTGTGTTTTACTGTGTGTGTTTTTCTATACATCCTATATTATATACATACATCAAAAAGAAAAGACAAATGACTGACAGTTTGGCTATCTTTTAGAGTCACACAATACAGAATTTCCTGTCAGTGTAGAAGACATGTGTGGGCTGGACGCAGTGGCTCATGCCTGTAATCCCAGCACTTTGGGGGGCCAAGGCGGGTGGATCTCGAGGTCAGGTGTTCAAGACCAGCCTGGCCAAGATGTTGAAACCCCATCTCTACTAAAAGTACAAAAATTAGCTGGATACAGTGGCAGGCACCTGTAATCCCAGCTACACAGGATGCTGAGGCAGGAGAATCACTTGAACCCCAGGGTCAGTGGTTGCAGTGAGTCAAGATTACGCCAGTGCACTCCAGATTGGGCGACAGAGTGAGACTCGTCTCAAAAAATAAAAATAAAAAAAAGGCATGTGTGATGTCACTACAGCTTTGATAATATAAAATACTCTTGTCTATAAAAGCCCTTTAATCTACTTTCATCTGTGCTCCCGGTATTGCTAATTTAATTGCCATAATGTAAATATAAATTAATGAGTAGTTTTTTCAATTGTCATTTTATGGATTGTAGAAATGGGTAAAGCATTTCTTTTGTACATCCATAATTATTTAATGATATCGACATAAAGGCTTTTAATTATATGGGAATAGTCATAACAATTATAAAGGCCCACAGTCAGCTGATAAAATACATATTATTCAAGAAAAAATATTATGTCTATTAAAAATGAATCCTTTCCACCAGTGAATAGGTCATATGACATTTTTTAACAATTAAAACGTACAGTTTTCAGTTTTTACCGTTTAGTGGGGAAAAAATTCCTGGTTCATGGAATCAGAAAATTATTTTCTCTGTTCTTTCTTTTTTTTAAAATCCTCCTAAGACTTCTACTTATTATCTTATTCTTTTGGTATTGTTTGTGCCCACTGAATCTGAAAAAAAAAAAGTATAAAAAAAATCAGAATTGATTTTCCATGTTGAAATTCAGTTTAAAAATTGGTATTGAGGAATAGCTGATACAAGTGTTAATCTTCTTGTGTGTTGGCCAGAGTGTCTTTCTCAGCAAGGAAATTGCAGCTATCTATGGAAAGAAACCTGTCACATTTGACATATCTTAATTATAATGTCAACAACCAGGTTTCTATAATTTTTATATATCGCCAACAATATTTGTAAAATCAAATACTGTGTTTGATCTCAAATATAAAAATCTAGTAATAATGCATGTGATAATTTTTAAATAGTGTTTCCTTCTGATATATAACTTGCCATAAAATAATAATAAAATTCAACAAAGAAGATCATTGTCTTTTAAAAATGGCTCAAAGTTGAGAATTTAGTGTCCTTAGGGAGAGCTGGCAGCTAACTTAACTGCGTTTGAGACGTTACTGCAATGTCAATACCATAGACCTACTACACTGTTTCTAAAAACTTTAAATGGAAGCATTTTTTTTTACAAAATCATTTACCCTTTTCTGGTTTAGTATAAGGAAATCATACTGCAATAAACCCCTGAAATTAGAATATTTCTATATTGCATTTCAAGGTTTAGGTGGAGGAACGGGGGATGGAGGAATGAAGGCTGGTCAATGAGATTAGTGCTTCAAAAATAAAAAAAGAGAGAGAGAGACTCCAATTAGAAGTATCCTGGGGTTATTAGCGATAACAGTGCTCATATCCAATTAAGATGAAAACCATTTTACCAGCTTAATGTGCCACCTCTGGCAGTGTGGGTTTATTAGTTTTATCAGACTTGAGAACTGAAACTTGAAATGATACGTATGCTGGGTACCAAAGAGACACTGTTAAGACTTAGAGATAATTGGTATAAAATGAGATGCCTCAAAAGTTGTTGATTAACAAGCATTGTGGATTTTGGAGAAAGGGAGAAATTGGTCATTTCACATGATATATGAAAAGACTTAGTGTGTTGTGCAATGACATTCTGAAAAAAAGAAGTTTCTATGACCTTCTTTGGTGTCCAAAAATGCCATTATATGACATATTCACCTAGAACAAGACAACCTTCAAGATCCATGATGCATATTCTGTATAAATGCTCAAATGAACAAAGGCAATTGCTTATGATGAATGCTAGGGTTTTGTTTTACCCTCCAGATTAAAGAATACAATTATTAATGATTAGTATTAATAATTACTAAGAAAATCTTTTGTGCTATCTCCAAGCTTCTCAAGATAGCCTACATAACCAATAAAACTTTTTAAAAAATGTTTTCAGACAATCATTTAAACTTTTCAAAATCAACTTATCTTTACATTTTTATACCATCCATTTGAGTACCATGGAATGATTAACAAACAAACAAACATATAAACAGTAAAGCTTCCCACTTAGGCAGCAATAACATCACTGTTGCATTGCTTCAGTAGACATCTCCCTGACTAATAAAATTCTTGTCACTTATTTCTGAAGCAGTTGAGACAAGCCTTCATTCAGAAGGCAAAGTGTTTGAATGCTTGTCTTTAGTAAAATATTCAGTGCATGGCCAGGAGTGTGACTGGTGGCCTCATACAAGTGGTTCTTCTAGGAGGCACACTGGTACATTTTCTATTGTTTGTGCCCAGGTATGCAAGCCCTGTCCCATGGGACTATGAAACAAATCTGAAGGGCTGGAGGAAAGTAAGATTCATGACTGGGTGGGAAGATGGTGTGATTAAGTAAGGAAACATAGGCCATCTCAACTACATCATGAGTTGAATGGAGTATTCTCTTTCATAGAAAAACGATTAGGTTCATCAAGTAAGCCTTGTTTTAGCAGATACTTAATGATAAAATTTCTAATTATGTCTATGTGAGTCTTTCAACTTTACAAAGGAGTGAAGATACTACTGTGTTGGCCACATATTTGTTTGTTTCTGCCAAGTAAAAATGAGGAACAGTTTAACAATAAACCTTAAATTGGCACTGGTCACATGTGAGTCTTCTAGGAAACAAAGTAGATTGGGATATTTTTTAAGTCATAAAATTGTGTATGTGTGTGTGTTTTCTGGGTATTTGTTGAACAATAGATCTTAGAACAAAAGCAATCATTACCAGTTGGTAGTTTAGTTTTCAAAGGGCACTACTTATGTGGTTTGGTGATAGCATGTGTTTTAATGTTTCTAAAGGTATATATACTTATTGAGTACAGGTATATATATTTATTGAGTACAGTAGCCAGCTTACTTAACTAACATATGTCAGCTTTTAATTAAATGTCATGATCAAGATGGCATTAACATTACTGAAAACAGGTCTTAATAAATCAATGGATTCATCATATGTGTATATAGGTTATATAAAGGAATCACATATATTTGAATTTTCTACAATGTAACAGTTAAATGTTTACTTCCAGGAAAATAGTAGGAGTTATCCACATAGATTCAATTTTTCTAGACTATAGAAAAATTGACCATAGCTATATTAGTAGAACAGAGAAGGTATGGCATAGGAGAGAATGCTCATAACTGTGTGAAATCATCGGATGTAATCAGCAAATTAAATTTTTATTAAAGTAGAACCCTAAGAAATTCTATAAGACCATATGTCTAAAGTGTGGGCGTATGGCATGATACTTCTTTCCACTCTGTTTCTCAAATGGAATGAATAGGGATGAAAAATGAAACTGGAATTATTCATTATCAAGAAATTTGGCATCACTGAGAAGTATTTCATACAACTGCATTTGAGAAGATAGCCCTGGAAGTTGGAATTGGGATATATTTTAAGTTGTCTAAGAAAGAGTTCTCATTCACTTCAATCTAGGAACATGATGAAAGCCTTGAAACATCTATTCAGGAATAGACATGGTAGAAAATATAGAAAACACAGATAGTTTATTTCACTTATCTGATTTTACTCTATCCCTAGAAAACAAATTTCTCAACTTAAAAAAATTTCATATATGTTATCTATAATACAAGTAGATAAAAGTGGATTTTAAATTAGTTTTTAATGATATTTTTAACTTCTTTGAAAAAGTTAATAATAAACATTAAACATCTTTTCATATCAATAAAGATTATTTTATTCTTTTTAGTGGTTTGTTTGCATTCTTATTGAACAGGGATACCAATTTTATTCAATTACTTCTTGGAGGGAGTGGTATTCAGGTTGTTCCCAGTTTTGCCACGATAAACAATATTGTGAAGGAAATTCTCCAATCTCTATAGATTATCCCCTTAAGGCATTTTCTAGGACTACTTTCAGATCCAAGGATATGAATATGCAATGCCATCCATATAACACGACATCTCTGTGGTCCCCCACATACTCAGGGCAAAGGTCTGAAAAAGAACCTGAAGAAAACAAAGGTGGATCACAGATGAAGAAAATTAATTGTGCTGCTTTAAAAGCCACATGAAATGGGCCTACTCACTGTGCTCTCCTCAGTGTGAAAGCCAAATAGTGTGTGCGTGCGTGTTTCTGTGTGTGTATTACTACTACTGAATAACAAATTACCACAAATTTAGCACTTTTAAAAACACACATTTATTATCTTGCAGTTGGTGGGTCAGGAATTAGGACACAACTTAGATGAGTCCCATTGGGGTCTGTCTTACTGACTTCCTGCCACCATGAGGCTGGGATCAGCACTGTATAATAACCTGAGATAATGCTGGTGAGGTGTGCATACATCAGAAGCGTGTTTCTGGACATGATAGAATTTTTTTTAGCTGTGTGGAATAAACAGTTTTATTTGTTTTTATAGCCCACATTATTTAATCATTTAATTTTCTGAGGTATGAAGATTGATCTGATTTTGGTATTTCTATAATTATCAGAAAACATTTAAATGTGTTAGATGTTAAAGAAAGAATTGCCTTACTTCCCCTTGCGGCTTTTATTATTTAATATTTAATTAAATTTACAACATTTTAATTGGTAGCCTGTGTGTACATACTTTAATCAACCACATTATATTATTTTAGAAAATGAAAAACATCTATTATTATAAAATGTGGCTCTTATTGCATTTCAACTTTAATTTTGCCTCACAATATAGACATGACCAATAGTAATAATAAGATATAAATGCTCTGTTATTGAATACTTATTGTACTTATTGGAAAAAACATCTCATAATACTTTAAGAACATGTTTCAAGTGCATGTATACAAACATGTAATCAATCACAAGAAAGAAGGACTGATGACAAATGACATTAAGTGACAACTTTTCTGATGACTGTGAAGGTCCCATTTTTCTAATATATGTACAATGTTTTTCCGATTTCACCAATGATTTCAGGTTCTGGCTGCTGAAAGTCCATCTGTACAAACAAGGCCGTAATCTGCAGCTGGATGGCAAATGGAACCCAGGGCAGTCCACCTTTCCCCAAATTGGCCTTTAATTGGCATAAGCAGTAGTTTGAATTGCTGGTTCGACTGATGGAATTGTGTTCTCTCCTCTGACTAAGAAGAATGTCTTCCTTCTTCTTCTTCTTCTTCTTCTTCTTCTTATTATTATTATTATTATTATTATTATTATTTGAGATGGAGTCTCACTCTGTTGCCAGGCTAGAGTGCAATGGCATGATCTCGGCTTATTCCAACCTCCACCTCCCAGGTTCAAGTAATTCTCCTGCCTCAGCCTCCTGAGTAGCTAGGACTACAGGCATGCACCAACACACCCAGCTAATTTCTGTATTTTTAGTAGAGACAGGGTTTCCCCATGTTGGCCAGGATGGTCTTAATCTCTTGACCTCGTGACCAATCTGCCTCGGCCTCCCAGAGTGCTGAGACTACAGGCATGAGCCACCTCACTCAGCCTCCTTATTTTTCAAGAAGAAAAATGGGTGATGAGTTAATGACTTCTTAAAGGGCTATACAGAAACTGAAACACTTGTGAATAAAGTGGAACTTAATGATAAAGCACAGGCTTCCCAGCTTGGTTCTCATTAAAGAGCGAAGTATTTATGTACCTAGTAAAGGTTTTAAAATAACTAAGCAGGCAGCAGTACCAACTGAGAGTTGGAGAATAATGAATCTGCAAATCATTATTGATTAAGCTGTGAATTCAAGATTGCTTCTTAACCTAAGAAAATTTCCTGACCCATACTTTTTTCTTTTATTTTGTTAAATGAATTCAATTCAATTAGTAGTTATTGAACACTTATTCAATGCATGATACTCTAAGAAGGTGAAAAATATTCAGATCCAATCTTTGACCTGCTCGTCAGGGAGCACAGCTTCCCTAAGCAATGTCAAGGTACTCTCCCAATCCCACTCACACTCTCTCCTCAAGGCAAAGGTCTAGGTCATTCACTAATAGGACATTTTGTCCTATGGCAGGTGCACAAGCCATGTTTAAGCCTTAGCCCAATTCCTCCACCCACCCAGGGGAGTGGCTTTCCTCCAAATAGTCAAGGAGTAACTATAATTTCCAGACCTGACTGCAGAGTCACTTAGAACAGCAGTGGAAGCCAGGAGCCTCCATTCATAAAGCAACTAAGACAGCTGAAATCCTAAGCCCATCAGCAACCCCTAAGACTTCCAAGATGTCGGGAGCTTGGAGAACCAAGTAGAAGAAGACCTCCTTCTTGCCTCCGAGTTGCATGGAGAAGCACAGAGCCGGAGCCCTGAGGTTTGAATACCAGCTTTGCCACTTAACGCACCAGCTCGACATCCATGGGCACATTTTAAATGTTTCTTCCTCTATTAAAATAAAGAACAGGAATAATATTTTACATGAAAGTTGAGAGGATAAAATGAGGTAACAATCAATAAAAAGCAAATTATGTGTAAGCCATGTTTTGTTTTATGATAAATGCAGTTCAATGAATGTACGATAAATGAATGAAATTCATGTAAGAGGCAAATTTTGTCCCTGAGTTAGCAATAGTCCTCTCTTAAATGACTTAAAATAGGAAACCCAGAGTAAAAAGATCAAGAGGCCAGATTTTGCCCAATGCTTGAGGAAGGAGGAAGGAGATCAACATGAGCCACTTGACTGTAGCATTCACAGCTCTGAGGATCCAAAATTCTAGAAAATGACTATTTGCCTTGACTGTCCAATAACTTGCTCTCAGAAGTATAAGGATGTAGGGAGAGGACAGGTAGGTGATGAGTTGGCATTAACTAATGAATTAATTTTCAAAATCTTTTCAGTAAAATTCAGCTGCAGGTATATGGGATAGGAAAACTGCTTTGATTCTAAGACCAAATTTTTAGTGACAATTGCATGCCTTGAATTAATCTAATACATATTACTTTCCTTTAAAATAGGAAGCATATATTTACAAGAAAGCTAATCTGATTTATCATGCATATTTGCTATACGCCTGACATTTTGCAATAAGTGTATTTTAATTGTTGTTTTGGCTAAAACAAGAATTAATTAAGGTCTTACATGAGCCAAGCACTGGGTTATTTACTTATGAGTCATACTATTTTATATTCTCAGCAACTACGTGAGTTGATACCATTCTCACTTGACAGATGACAAGAAATTCTGACTTAGGAAGACAAGGGGACTTGCCTAAAGTTACATAATGAGGACACAAAGGGTCTGCAAAATTTCAGACCTCTATTCTTTATTATGGGTGTATTGAGGTAACATAGGCTTTGATAGGCTCTCTAGGAACCTTCATACTAGCCTGTAGTACAAGTGTAGTTATTCCCACATACTACATATAAGGAAACAAATCTTACCCCAAAAACCTTCCCTTCTATGACACGTCTCATGAAAATAAACTATTAATAAAATTTTGTTAAAAATACTAGCTTTACTACATCACCAGCTTGGTGTTGGCTTGCCAGCTGTAGGCTATATATCCATATAATATTGTCTTCACCCAGGTCCCAAAGGCTTCTATCTATGTATTGCAGATACACTTCTCTCTTTCAAATTCCTTGTCTTACCAGGGTTTCCAGATGACTCATTGAGCCCATCAAATCCAAATCACAGCAGCCTTTGCCTCTTTCTCTTTTAAATAGTCCCACACGTTCCAGTGATTTACTGTCACCCCAACACATGCCAAGCTGAATTCCCCAAAATGGGCTTGTCCACCTTCAGCTCCTTGAAGTCGAGAACCTCAGCTCCCGGGTCTTCAGAGGCCAGCTGCCTGGAACATCACAGTCGCACGGCAGAGTTCATGGGAGGCACAAACCTACGTTTATGCATGCAGTTGATTCCACTTGAAAAACACTTCTCAAGCAACTTTTCCCTGTCTCAATTCAATTTTGGTAATAATGAAGTTCCTTAAAAACAAACATGTCTTTCAAAAATGTGTTTATACTTTGAATAAAATAGGAAATATTTTAAAGAAACATTTCCTTTAGCGTGGAACGGCCAACTTTTCCATTCTGATTTACCTACGAGATGAACTTACAGTTGTTTATAGAAATCTTTTTTATTTTAAAATTTTCTTATAAAATATTTTGAAAGCAACGACATTTAGGCCTTTGCAAACAGTAAATTCTATGTCCAATACTTAAAAATGTACTAAAATATAGTAAAGATAAAATTTTAAATCAAGGTTTTTAAAAAATATTCATTTGTTTACAAACATTAAATATTTTCTCTTGTAACTTATGGAAGATGATTAAGAATTTTTGAGAAATAAAGATCTGACCTTAAATATAAAATATATCTTAAAGGATAAATTTTCACCAAATAACAATGTTAGGGTGCAGCTTTAGTAAAAGTTTATGGTGAGTTTTGTGTTCATTGATTATTATAGGGGGAGGGGTAAGTGAACACAATTTAATAAAACATCTACTTTTCTATGAAATCAAAAGTGATTACAAACTTTGTAACTGTTGGATTATGGAATGATTCCTCTCATGATAGTGCAATCATTTCTTAAAACATCAAAAAGATAGTTGCCAAGAAAAACTCTCCAATGAGGAATTCAGTTCATGTGGTAGATTTCTCCCCCTTCCTTCCATCTGAATATTTAACATAAGAGAAAAGTCCTACTCTGTTTTTCATCTGGAATCACAGCAGTTTCTGTTTCTAACCTGGGAAGAATGTGGTTGGGACTGAAAAGCCCCCTGTCCTATTGTTAGACTCCTCGGCACTGATCCTTGCTTTTAACATCATAATGAAGGATGCTCTTTAGTGGATTATCTTGAGAAGGGATTAACTCCTTCAAGTCTTCTTAGGGGGCAAGGTGTTTTGAGCCCTAAATACACACCAATTGCCTGCTTAACTTTTCATCTTATTTTGAAAACTGCCCAGCTGGAATTCAAATTCTTTTCCATAGAGCTGAATTTTATTAGTAGCAAAGTTGGAGTTGGGGGCAGCAGATGCTAAATATAAGCACTGTTCTTTTAATCTCGTGGGGCCAAATGTTTCAGATATTTCACTGAGACAGGCACGTCAGGATAAGACTCAATCTAAACTCTGCTGTAAACTTTGCAAGCACTAAATCCTGGCCCCATCTCCCAGGCCCATGACTTAAGCCCCCTAGAAGACCATGCTTTTACTGGGACTCTACTTTTAAACTCCTCTTGCCTATATGGCACTTGTACCATGGCTTTTAATGTTATTATCCACGTTGTTTTAAGTCACACTCAAAGTAGAATTCAAATGCCTGGTAAACACACACAGACACACACACACACACACACATACATACACACACACACACACACACACACTTGAAAAGAGGACTAATTGCTCTATAATTTACAATCAACTGGTTTCCTTAGCCTCTGCTGCTTTATCTTAATAATCATTTATTTATGTCTGCCTATTACATTAATATTGAAATCTTGCATTTGTTTCAGATTCACCTTCCCCCTTCTCTAACCTCATTTCTGTTGCTAACTACCCATTGTATTATGATGTGATTTGCCAGGAAACTAGATAGTTCTTAATTTGTCCTTTCTCCTCCTTTTCTGTTAACTGAAACTTCTTTTCTTAATAGATTACAACTTTTCTTTTGTTCAACCTAAAGAATATTTTCAACGCTGAAAACACTCATTTTAAAGGTGTTTGTTAAATGTAGGAAATTACTTTTAAACACACACATGCCAAAAACAAAAAACAACAACAACAACAAAAAAAAAAAACAAAAAAAAAAACACGCTTTTTCTTGGAACTTTGTCTTTCAGGCTGATTTTTTTTTTTTTAATCAAATTGTAACACACATCACCTGTAGCTTTTTTTAATAAAAAGATACAAATTAATTAGGAATTGCTAGGATAAATGTGTAAGTTTTAAATATTAAAAAGTCAAAATACATGCATATCTGACAAAAACTACAACAAAAAGATCTTAATAAAATGAAGTTTCATGATTTTTTACAAACAAGGATGTCTAGGTGCAGTTTTCTTGTGAAGAAAATAAAATGAACTCTCAGTCTTTATATATAAATCTATATATATATAATAACTGTATTCTAGAGGCTCTGCTTTAATTGTAAATAATCCCCACATTCTTTCAGTGTAAACTCTTTAAGGAGTCATGAATTTTATTTATACTCTCTCTCTCTTTGAGAGTCTTTTGTTTATTTGCTGTTTCGTTCTTTGTGAAATAACACTCCCAGAGGAAAATCCCCCTCTCTGCTTAAGGAATTAGGCCAGAGACAAAAGCAGGGAATTCTTTAAGCCTTGTTTTGTGCTAAGAGAAATGTTTGACATTTCTGTGGAGAGGTGTTTAGTTTGGATTCATTAGGTCTTAGGGACTCTTTTCTCTTTTCTGGCCTTTCAGTTTCTGTCACTGTTTTCTTCTGTGTTTGGTAGACTGAAGAGAATTTACCAGGGTGTAATTAGGTTTCCTACACTGGAATAGCAAAAATCCAGTTGTTGTAAATGGGTAGACCAAGTAAGTATTCCCCTGGCTCAGCAGGCCAAAACCTGAACCTCACTTTCTGATACCCATCTGGGTAGGAGAAGGTTTGGCAGCGGAAGCAAGGGGTAAAAAACACTTTCAAGGAAGTTTATGCCCCGATTGAAATAAATACCTCCTGTAAGCATCTTTAAACAAAGCTGCCTGACCATCGCTCCCAGAGTTCTATCCTGGAAGGCTAACACATTCGGTTTTTCTGTGTTTCCTCTCAGAACATTAAATAAAATTCGCTTTAACATACTTTTTTTTTTTTTAACACAAAAGGAAAAATGTTTAACATTTTTTAAAATCTTACAATAGCTTGACTGGCCTCTACTTCTTCCCAAGATCATTTAAAGGCCGTCTGTTGCCTGGCTAGGGAATGGCACAGTCTTGATCGGGTATCTAAGCCAGATCATTTGCCTTCCGCAAAACAACACAGATACTTTGCTGGATTACTAGCTTCACTGGCTGAATTAGTAGAAGCTCAAATATTTGGTAATTCCCCAAATCCTGAGGCCAGAAATAGAGCTTGGTGAGAGAGATATATATATCTATATATATATCTATATAAATATATATATAACATATAAATATATATATTTATATATATAAATAAAAATATATATATATTAAAAATATAAATAATATATATATTAAAAAATATATATAATATATATATTAAAAATATATATATAATATATATATATATTTTTTTCTGTTTCTTTTTGGATACGACATTATAGACTAAACCATAGTAGTTCAAATCTTATGATAGTCTAGAGGTCATATCAAAAAACCTTTTTGCAGTTCCACATAATTTAGTGGTCTTTGACAATAAATATAAAAGTAAGGAAAAGTAATGGTTGAAATCATTTATTCATTAAAAATCATAAAAGATAAATCCATCAGACTTTATTCATAGGAGAGTAAGTAGGAAGAAATTTTAAGATAAGTATTTGTGAAAAGGTGTGGACATCAAGAAATGTAAGGAATTATTTAGGGCATCAGACGAAAGAGTTAATCATTTAAGTATGACCCATGGATCACATTTTTAAATGTTTCCTTTCCTGAAAGAAAGAACATTATGGTCTTTGGGGAGGAAAGGGAATCAGAAGGAAAAGGAGAAACAGATTAAATATAACACAGTCAAGCATACGCACTGCAGTCAACCAAAGGTCTTCCCTTGAATTGAGAACTGAAAAACTTACCAGACAGTGGGTTTGCAATGATAGAAAATGTCCCCAGTCCCTGATACGAAGATGGCGGATTACTGATTAGTTCCCTTGGGTAAAATCTATCATTTTCAACAAGCCCATGGTTTAGAGAAGCTTTTCTATCTTCATCCTCTGTGGTGATCCTAAAGTCGTAGGACAAACAGGAAAGGAAGTTCTGGAAGGACTTTCAACCCCCTCTATTTGAGAGATCAGGGAAGAAGAAAGCAAATGTCATCGTCCTTAAAGGAATGCTATTTGGGGCAATAACACAAATGAATAAACTTTTGAGAAGAAAACTCCATTTGCTGTTTCATTATATAGAATAAGTTTGGGTTGACTGGAAGAATTTAAATAATCATATTTTGAGACAAGGTTGGTCTTGCTTTGTTGCCCAGGCTGAGGTACAGTGCTGCGATCTTGACTCACTGCCGCCTCCACGTTGCTGGAACACAGGGGCACACCACCACACTCTACTAATATTTCTATTTTATGTAGAGATCAAGTTTCACCATGTTGCCAGGCTGGTCTCCAACTCCTGGGTTCAAGAGATCCATCTGCCTTGGCCTCCCAAAGTGCTGGGATTACAGGCGTGAGCCACTGCACCTGGCCAACAATCATGTTTTTCATTTCTCTTCCGTTTAGAAGCTCAAAGACAAGAATAAAAAGAAGCTCTTAAGTACTCACAGAAAAAAAGTTTGCTTAAAATATACCTTGGCATATTAATAATTCAGTGGCAAGTAAATTGAGCTGTTACAACCGGAATGTTATTAAACAGAATATTTAATATTCATATGTATAAAATATATTGTTATATGTAAAATACATTGTTTTATACATAAGGATATAACAATGATGGAATTTGCTCTGCAAGTATACATTTAGCCATGCTATATAAAGTCAGTGATTATAAGTCCCTCCAGACTTTTTCTCTAAATCTACTGAAAATTATGTGTTCTAATGTGCAAAGGAAGTTATAAAAAACAGCTTCCATCATAACCCCAGCACCTTTGACCCTGGTACCTCAATATGAAGATTCAGGGCCTTCATTAATTGTAATTATTTAGAACCAAATGTATTTCTATATTTTAAATCTTTGTTTAAATACATTTCTTATATTCTAAACAAAAAAGTTACTATCCCACATACCATTCCTCTTATTTGTTCATTACTTCACAGATTAGAACTTTAAATAAACATGATCCTTAAACTTCTTAGTAAAGACAAATTGACTTCCTAGGCTATTATAAAAAGTGACATATTTTATGATTAAATGTGTGTTTGTAGTTCTCAGACATTACAAAAAATGAACATTTCTTTTTGATAGTAGCTTTTATTTTTCTTACAGTGGCCAAACCATGTTCTATCCTCCCTCACTTACTTGCAGATAAGGCAGAATGACTTGAGGCATTAAAGATGTGACTATATCTCATATATTTAGTTGATTCCTAACTCTTCTTGTCTCTGTGTGAGGTCTGAGATACTCAGGTCCATGGTATAAGAAAATGTGATTGATTTCCAAGGAAATGGTTGGAGCAAAAAGAGGTGCATTTTTGAGATGCTATTTTGTTGAAACATTTTTGGAAATAGGCAAACGGTCAGAAAATTACTATAAGTACATTATAGATTTTTGCAGAATAAATTTGATCTAGACCTTTCGACATTTTGTGCTGCAATACAGCATTGGATGAAAGCTAAGGAACCTTTCTACCAAGTACAAGTATTGCCGTTTCTCACAGTAAGAGCACATTCTCTGTCAAAATTTTTAAAGATTTTTAAATTTTTTCTACTAGATTTGGATTAAATATTAAAAATAAATGTTTTGCTTACAGGCACTCATAGTAATTTTTTGTAATTTTGATTTAATTGTATCAACCAAATCCCCAATATAAGACAATTTTTCATATTTGATGTGGATTTTAAGAGTGCCTTTGCAGGCATTATTTTAAATGTGATTATCTCACCACCTTTTATATGGTTACAAAATGAAGACTTTTTTCCTGTAGGTTGCCTGTCACTTTTGAAATGGAAAACATGATGAGTTATGGCACATTTGCCTTGCTATGCTTTATCAAGCTCATTAGAGATGATGCATGATCTGAACTTTATGGAAGGAAAAAAAATATGTGGACACCCTCTTTCTTATCTTCTGTTTGCCTCTAAAATCGTTCCGGTTTACTTGTTGCACAAACTGACCACCTATTAAGGAAAAAAATGGTCTTGTCTGTAAAACACATGGCTTTCCTGTAGAACAGCCCTAAACTTAAGCTGTCAGTTCTCAAGTAGTGATGTCACCTCCAAACATTTAGCTCAGAACGCTTCGTTTTATTTTTCCATTGTCATGCTACGCAAACAAACAACTCTATGTGTATGTTTAGATATAATGGGAAAGGTTATTTTTAATTCAATTTTCCAATGAGATAGTCCTTATGATGAAAGCTTTCAGAAAGAAAACTCCAGTCTTAGAAAACCAACTTTCATCTATGAATTTAAACCAATTTTATTCTGCTTCAGAATCATAATGGTTTACTGAATATTCATTTTTAAAGAAAATTTTAAGACTGAGTTTTAAACTGACTTATGCCAAATAGGTTTTAAACAAGTCTTTAAAATCCAAAATTTGTTACAGAGATAAAAAGCCCTATCTTCTTACTTCTCTCTAGAGTACTTTGCAAAATTTGATTTGCACTAAAGCCTAAACAGATTTACCATGATGAAGGTCATCAGATAAAAAATGTTTCTCCAAGTTTAATTCAATACTTATCAGCCAGAACAATTCCTCCCTAATCCTTCAGATGTTAAGTGCTATCAAGAAGGAAAATGCAAATGAATATTATTTTAAAATGTTAAATACAGAGCTGGAGAAGGCATTTGGCCTTGATATAAGAAACAGGACTACTGTAATGGCAAATATACATATTACCCGAATTTCTTTTTTGTTAATAAATCTTTCATTTCTAGCACTTACGATTGATGAGTTTCCTTGGAAATAGAACACTGAGGCACTTATGTTAAAAAGACAAATTCCAAAACCATGGAGAATTGTGCTGGAATTCCTTAACCTCTTGCCTAAGAGAGTCTTCCTTCTGGCCCATGGGTTAATCTCTACTTGTAAAAATGTTTACAGAAACGGCATATATACGTTTGCTTCTGTGATTGATCAGCTCAAACACATGAAATTAATATTTTACGTGTAAGTGGTGCTTGCCGTTTTAAACTGGGTATCACTGGCATCATCTTATTCTCTTCCTTCATTCACCTAAAAAACGTTCTATGTCAGCCAGGCTCGGTGGCTTATGCCTGTAATCCCAGCACTTCGGGAGGCCAAGGCGGATGGATCACCTGAGGTCAGGAGTTTGAGACCAGCCTGGCCAACAAGGTGAAACCCCATCTCTACTAAAAATACAAAAATTAGCCAGGCGTGGTGGCGTATGCCTGTAATCCCAGCTACTTGGGAGGCTGGGGCAGGAGAATTGCTTGAACCCAGGAGTCAGAGATTGCAGTGATTCGAGATTGTGCCATTGTACTCCAGCCTGGGTGACAGAGAAAGACTCCATCTCAAAAAAACAAACAAACAAACAAAAAAAAAAAATGAAAGAAAGAAAGAAAAGAAAAGAAAAGAAATGTTCCATGTCTGATAATCTGCTGCATGCTAGAGGGCAGTGTCAACAAGTCAGAGCTCAGCCCTGCCCTGATGGGGATGACAGTCTGGATGAAAGATCAGTCTTAATCTAATATCATCTAATCAGATAAAGAATTCAGTTGCTCATGACTGAGCTGAGTCTGGTGAAGGAGGCCTGTGGTGGCTCTTCAAGCAGATGTCAGGCAAGACCGGACCTAGTGCAGGGTGGGAGGGGTGTGGACCTAGCACCACAGAAGACAGACGGGAACCTAGCTCCCAAAGTCAAATGTCTGAGGGCCTCCCTTAGAAAGGTATGCTAAAGTGAATTCAAGGTATTTTGTTTGTTTGTTTGTTTTTGAGATGGAGTCTCACTCTGTCACCTGGCAGGAGTGCAGTGGCACTATCTCAGCTCATTGCAACCTCCGCCTCCCAGGTTCAAGCGATTCCCCTGCCTCAGCCTCCCTAGTAGCTGGGACTATGAGCGCAAGCCACCATGCCCAGCTAATTTTTTTTCTTTTTTTTTTTTTTTTTGTATTTTAGTAGAGATGGTGTTTCACCATGTTGGCCAGGATGGTCTTGATCTCCTGACCTCGAGATCCACCCGCTTCAGCCTCCCAAAGTGCTGGATTATAGGCATGAGCTACCGCACCAGCCGAATTCAAAGTTTTAAAAGAAAGCCAATGGAGGCTGAAAGGAAGCTATTGCCAAGAGGAGTTATTAAGGTGGAGGTTAGCGAAAGAAACGAGGTCAGATCACACGCTGCCCTGAAGTCATCGTAAGGATATGTTTGCTTGTTCAAAGACACATGGAAAGCCATAAAAAGGATTCAGGGAAAGCTTCAGCACAAGGAGAGTGACACAACCTGACATGCATTTTTTTTTTTTATAGATGATCAACAAAGAAGCTCTATGAGGTAGACAAAGTAAGTGCAATAAAGCCCATTGAACAAGTGTAGAAACTAAGACGCTAAGATTCAGTTCCTTGCCAAAGGAGAGCTGTGCAGGAGGGTGGTTGATACATGCACATGCTTATATGCATGAGGTGTGTTCATGTGTGTGTGCAGAATTCTGTTCTATTTCCATCATGGGTCTCTGTCCACTACAGCACACAATCAAAATCAATGCCATGCTTTGCATTTCATTCTAATTCCAAGTTGGAAGATGTTAGGTACGTTGTGAACCAAAAAACTTAATAGTAATTTAATAATGTTTTTCTCTTCAATGTGTGCTTATTGGTTGCCTAAGGAATTTGCTGGATAAGTTATTTTTGCATACTTTAATAAGCATTTTGGCTCAAGTACTAGAATAACATTCAAATGGTAGCAACGCTCTTCATTCTAAAAAGCAGGCTTAATAGTCTATTACAACCACATTATACTCCTACATAAAATAATTTATTATATACCAAATGCTAATTACAAGTACCTTTTCTACCACTGAAGTAGTATAAAGAAGAGATCTAAGAAAAATATGGTTTATGATACACTGCTCAGTTATGACAAGTGAGCAAACACCACTTGCAGAAAGAAAGTCAGCCATGGTTTATAGGAAAATAGAGGAAGGCCTCTCTCTGCTGCTCTCTTTTTGGTTCTTCCAGTTCTCTGGCCCATATGCTGGGTAAGAGGCTAGACCTAGGCACTGTTTCCCCAGGACTTGGTGTACAAAGTGTTTGTCCACCAAGAAACCAGAAGGAAACATTTGGGCCTGGCATTTGTTCTTCCAGAGAAGGAAGAATGAAGAAGTTACAGCAGGAACATCTCATTTTTGCAAGGTGGAATTATTGACAAGATCAACAGAGCATGATGATGTCCGGAGTGGTTCTAGAACAGCTGGCAATGTCTATCTTATATTACAAAATTAATCAATAGTGCTTTGACAAAATTAATTGGCTAAAGATTCAGTAGCATACAGAAGCCAGAACATCACAGCTACATTTGCAGGATGACTGGTTTGAGTATACCACACTGAAGCCAGATTACTCTAGGAAGTGTGCGAAGCACAGCACAGAGTAAAAGAGAAAGATCCACTGCCAGGTTTGGCCCTGTGGGTTTCCTGGGTTTTAAGGTGGCGTTGTTTAGTAGGCAGTTGGATTAAAGAACACAAAGGTCAAGGGAAAAGACTGTAGACAAATAAACTGATTTGGAAGCAGCAAAAGGGTATAAAAGGAGGAGACTCAAGAGCCAAAGGCCAGGCCCCGAAAACAGTAACTCCTCTTAGACTGATTGCCCCCTTTTCTGTTTTGCGTTTGCATCAGACTCTACATCATCTTATCTGATTCCAATTCCTCCTTATACAACCCTTGTCTTGCCAGTTGAACTGTTAGATCCTTGAGGTCAGGTGAGTATAGTGTTCTGATATCCTATTGTTCACCCAAAATAGAAGTCGGGAATTGAGGGAACTATCTAAATTCTACCACCAAATCTCAACCCAATCAAACAGTAGTGATTTAAATATTTTGCTACACACAGAGATTACTGTGTTTTGGTTTCTTGGCTGAACTGCCCAAATCATTGTTTACTTCTTAAAGTGGGTGGGGTCAGTCATTCTTCATGGGGTGGGGTAGGGCAATGAGAGAGTAAAGGTGACATTGAGAATTTCACTTGGAGGCTTCAGAATTCAGGTTCTTAAATGCAATGAACCAGTTGGGTGAAACTATTTTCCAAGACACAATGAATTGTACACGTGTGAAAATACCCTTGGAAGGGAGGAACCCCCACATGCGCATCTTTTCTCCTTCACCATGTAAAATGTACACGACCTTCTGTGATTGATGCCAAAATGCACTTTTAGTCATGCTTACAGTTCAAAAAAAAAATTGTATTTACTGGGCCAGTTTCAAGTTCTGGTTATGTGTGTTCTTTTAATCATTCCCTTTCTGTTAAAATGTAGGGAATTGTCTTAACGTTGTATGCCCAAGAGGAGATCAAAATCTTTGCAAAGCTAAGGAAGTTTAAGGTATAACAAGAGAAGTTGATGAGAATGTCTAACATGAGACTTTTAAGATAGTTTATAATTTAGAGTGACTTAGAAGACTTTACAGGTATAGGATTAAAGAACATATTTCATGTAACCATAATCAATTTCACGTCAAAGACACTGTAGTTTACTTGATAGTGCAACCTAATTTTTAAGCTATTATTCTACAACGTACTTTAAAGTATTTCGCATCTGATGTAAACATATAAATCTCTGATTAAACCGAATACAATGAGAGATTTAAATTCTGTGCCAAAAATATCATAGGTTATATCTTTGCTATTTAGAAAAAAATAAATAAAAGTTTCCAATTTGAAAGAAGAACTTGCTGTAAATTCTTGAAATTTCAAAGTGGTTTCATGTCCGGATTCTCAGTGGGGCACCTGGTGCGCTTCCCTGGATTCTGCCTACGTTGGTGGATTGGTACAACTGTTTCTTTAACAAATCTGCCTTGAAACACAGAAGACGCATGCTGTTTAAAACCTGATAAAAGTTGATTGCAAGCCTTGAAATTTAAAAAGCCTAGTTTCTTTTTTTTTTTAAAACAAGACCCTCTTCAGTTTGACTGAAATGCAGTTAGCAGGACGGAGAGACTGTCTCTTGTAATTGTCAGCAGACTGGCAATCTGACATATAATTCTGGCAAACCTGTACTTAATTGCTAAAATATGACTTCCTATCAACTACAAGTATGTTCTGGCAATGTCAAGTTATCCCAAACCACATGACTTGACTTCTGCTTTAGAATTAAAATTGAAGATTTATCCCAGGTTGAAGCTGCTCCTCTTGCATTCGGCAGGTACTCTATAGACTGCAGACAGAGAAAGGGGATATTGATCGTTAAAGTATTTCAGTGCCCCAGGGGTCAATGTCAGATACAATCTAATTTAACATCTTTATTAAGGATCTCGAAGAGGGAGTAAGCCACATATTAATGAAATGTGCAAATGATATTAAACTGGGAGCTGGTGTAACCACCAGTAAGGACAAAGAAATAATAGAAACGCACCAAAAGAGGTTAAAACTATGAGCAGAAAATTATTATATGAAAATCACCTTCTTGGGATTGATAGTTTTGGAGATGAGCACTGGGAGTCAGAAATCTCAAAGTTTGGGGGCTGCATCCAGTTGGGAACCAAAAGGAAAGAAAAGAGGGCAACCCTTAGCCAGCATCTAATTTAGACACCAATGCAAACACTTTACATTATATTATGTAAGCTTACACAATCTTTAAAATGAGAAAGATCACAAACTGTAAAAATTTAGGCACAGGCCCACTCAAATGTCATAGCTTGACCGGGCACAACACAGATAACTGTTGAAAATGACTAGTACTGAACAATATTGACATGCAGAATATATGAACTAGCATGCGGTAAAACAAAAGGCAGAGTGTAAGGTGTGTGTGCGTGCTGATACCACTTCAAATACATGCATGCTCATTAGGCAAGATCCAGAGGGCTCCACCCAGAAGCTGAAGTTTTCAAATATACACTAATTTGGAAAAAGAGAAAAATGTGTCTTTTTTAAAAAAAAGAGTGAACCCCTGACCCCCTAGCCTTTTCTATTTTCCCATTTCTCCCCGGTCCTCACACACCCCAGAAAAGTTGAAACAACTCAAAAATGACTCTGCCAAACCTATAACTAAAATAAGATGCCCTGAAGGCAGCAGCTGGCAACCTTCTTGGCCTCAGATAGGAGTCCCCTGACTGCCTATAACTTCTTGAAACCATTCTGTCTTCTGTTCCCACCTCCACTTCTAGTACCATGACAACAACCCTGGCCATCCCTTAGTTATTCAGGCATATTGACAAACTTTAAATAAGCAAACATCTTGCATTTTAGAGTTCCTGCCTTTTACCCTTTGAGTTCTTCAAAGGACTGGTCTTAGTTGAACTGCACGCAATGACATATCCAAAGCATGGAGCTGGAATGGCAGATCCGGTATGTCAGCCTGGCACCCTGGAATATTTGATTTCACCCCTCTATCTTTGGTGCCTACTTAATGAAAGGTGGCTTTCATTTGTCTTCTAATTCCTGCTACGACCCCTTACCTCCTTTTAGAGTCCAGAAGAATAAGTAAAGAAGGAAAATTCCCTAAAGCCCCAGATAGGCGAAGAAGGAACCTATTGACCTACCTTGGAACCCACAACAGTAGCTCCTTTTAAACAGCAAAACTTTAGTAGCAGATCATCTAAAATGCACATACAAGTAGATCCAATGAATCTAAGATATCGATGTTCTAAAATAGTAGAAAAATCAACTTTATTCACACTTTACACAAAGAACTTCAAACCAATACTACATAACTGTGGGGCTAATGTTCTCTGCATTAGAATGATTCGAATACACCAGTGGGTGACCAGAAGGTCATGGCACACAAAGGGCACAAAGGAAAGATTACAGACTCCATGTAAGAATAGCAACTAATAGGGATGAACATGCTGGAAACCTTCAAAGGATGCCTTTACCAATGAGGAAGAAGTATTTTAAATACACTAGAAGGAATTACTAGAAATATGTGAATAAAATTTAGGGAGAAAACAAGTGGGCTAAAACTAAAGAATTTTCTTATAGTATAGCTTTTATTTTATATTTACTTGTTTATATATTTTTGAGACAGAGTTTCATTCTTGTTGCCCAGTCTGGAGTGCAATGGCGTGATCTCAGCTCACAGCAACCTCCATCTCCCGTGTCCAAGCAATTCTCCTGCCTCAATCTTCCGAGTAGCTGGAATTACCAGCGTGTGCCATCACACCCACTAATTTTGTATTTTTAGTAGAGACAGGTTTTCTCCACGTTGGTCAGGCTGGTCTCTAACTCCTGACCTCAGGTGATCCACCCACATTGGCCTCCCAAAGTGCTGGGATTATAGGCGTGAACTACTGCATCTGGCCTAGAGCATAGCTTTTTTGTGGACTTATGATGCATAAGTACATACTGAAAGACAGCTCTATTAATAATCCCTAAGAAACTGAGTTAGAATACACTTCTCCCCAGGAATTATAATATTTCCTTTAGTTGGTTGCCTGAGTTCATTTACAAGGTCAGATTTTCGTGTCATCTCCCTACCATGTCAAGCACAGTGAACCTCATTTTACCCCAAGCAAAACTCTTTCCAAAATTAGAAAAATGTTTCCAAAAGTTACTTTTTTTCTTACTTTAGCTTTTCTTAAGGTATAATTAAAAAACACATCAGAGAAATTTTAAAATATTTTCTACTATGATAAAATAGGATTTTTTCTTCTTAGAGGAAAGTCAATTCAGCTTACCTGTCTATATCTTCTTCCAAATGTATATGAAGTAAAAATTGCTAATGCCACAATATATGAGCAAATGTTTAGTGCCTGCTCTATGTCAGCCCTTCCTTTAGGTGGTGAGAATGCAGAAAAAATATATCAGTCCTAGTTCCTACACCTTCTCACCATTAAAAAGCTTGCTATTATTTAGGTGAGAGATGCTAACCAATAAACAGTTTCACATCTCTTCCACATCCAAACCTGCTACCAGAGTTAATGTTCTAAATATAAAGCTGACCTCATTCCTTCTACTTGAACAAGCTCCAATGCTTCTCAATCATGTTTTGCATAAAGTTCAAATTTCTTAGCTCAATCCCCTGTCTAAAAAAATCCTTTGTTTCCACTATGCCAAGTGGATCTCACTCCCCACATTTATCACTGTCCTTCCTTCTCTTATGGGAGGCATGTTTCTTTGGCTTCTTCTTCTCTATTTGTGAGCTCATTGCTCAAGAGAAAGCTCACTCATATGTGACATCTCTTTAGTAAAACTAAGATTTCTTGTTTCTCTTGCCTACTTTAGATGCATGTTTGTTTCTATTAATCCATGATAGGATTGCTATATTTTACTATAATTATTTATGCACTGTTCAATTAGACTAACTCAATCTCTTCAAAGAGAATGTATTTCATTTAACTTTGCATCACCTCCTTTTCTACCCAATAGTTCAAGTATCTGTCATAGAATCATGGGTAAATAGTTGGTGAATGAGGGAACAAATGAATGAATCAGACCTGAATTCAGCTGATGATTTTATTAGTGACCTACTGTGTAACCTTGGCCAGGTCAGTTTGCCTCTCTGTGCCCCAGATTGCTGATATGAGAACAGGGGGATATAATTACTACCTGCTATAGAGGGATGCTTCGAGGATTAATGAAATAATTTTGTAAAGCAGTTTGAGCTCCCTAGAAGAAAGGCACTATGTAAGAACAAAGTGTTATTGTAATTATTATGTAGCACCTTTCATCTAAGAATCTCAAAGCACTTCACCAAACATTGACTCATTAATCTTACCAACTCTTCTGCAAGAGAATTAAATTACCTCCATTTAAAAAAAAAAAAGGGGACATGCAGACAACAAAGGGTTAAATGCCCAGCCCATGATACCATCCCGGTTGAATGTCAAAGCCAAGAACGAGTTGTAGGACTGTGACTCAAAGGAGACTACTAGTTTAAAGGAGACAGCCCTTTGAACCTTGAGACACTGTCACTTCCACATTTTCTCCATACAGAGAAAGTTACTGAGCAGCCTGGGTGGATGGCAACGATCCAGTTGGAATGAAGGCCCATGCTAATACCTTCCACAGAAGGAGGGGTGGGATGGAGCAGCAGGGTGATGACCACAATCCTTCCCTCAACTGTAGCAGTGAGAAGAAAATGTAAGCAATGCCTGCAACCAATCTCTTATCCTCCTCCTATGGCTGTGGCTCAAATCTTTTCATCAGCCCTCTTTTAACTTGACACCTTTCTGGGATGTCTCTGTCTCTCAGCCAGAAAATGTCTCATCACCTTTGAATACAAACATAGCACTTTAACAACCAAAGAAATAATCCTAAAATACTGCATTCAAAGGAGCTTTCCCTTCATAATACTGTTTTTCCTGCTGAATCCCATGAACGTTAGCTGAGACAGGTGGTACTAATCCGCCCTCTAAGAGGAAAAGGAAGAATGTTAGTTATTCTGCATATACTGGTGGTTGGGGGGTAGCCATAGTTTGGATTAAGATGTGTTACATCAGGAACTTCTAGCAAAGTGGAGCGATTTCTATTCATAGCTAACCAGAGAAGCAACATTTGTGCTTTTCTCACAAATGTTAAGTTCATACTTCCTGGAGGCTGTGGTCAAGATTACTGGCCCAATCTTGTGGATGAATTTGCTACAAATATACATAGCATGTATGCCCCAGAACCTGGAAATAACAAGATTGTGTCCAGAAGCCAAGTGAATTCAACATCCATCATTCCAACACAGCACCCCTTTCTAAGGGAAACATTAATTTCATCTTGAATTTAAATCTGGAAGAGCAGAGTTTGTTCATTATGATAAGCTTCATGCTGACACCTCCTTTCTGAAACTTTGAATGGAATGTCTCTTCACTCCCTTCTGTACTTGTGACCATTTTCTCCACTCTATGTATTTAACAAGCCCACTTCTCTGAAGTTAGTTACTCACAAACTATGCTACTGTAAAGATCTTAGATTCCTGGTCTACTCTTCCTGACCACTGTCTTTCTTACCTTTCTTCCTCATATCTTTTTGGAAGTCACCCATAGTTATGGAAAGAGAATGAGCTTTGGAACCAAGCCAATCTGACAGTTAATCCTAGCACCCACCACTTCCTGTTCTGTGACTTTGTGAAAGCTTCTGAACCTCTCTGAGCCTCCTTTTGTAGCCTATAAAACAAGAACTACAATTCTATTTTGAAGGCATTTGAGACATGAAGGTTGTGCGTGCGCATGCACACACACACACACACACACACACACACACACACACACACACACACCAGTTCTCAACAAAGATAAGGGCCCTTGGTTGACAGGGACCTCCAAACACCAAGTGGAAGATTGAGTTTAAATTCATACAGCAAGCACCAGAAGATGCCATACACTCACAGTACGAGGACTGCCATTCGAGAGGATGTCCCAGAAGCAGATCCTAGGCCTGGGCAAGGCCTTCACAATGAAAATGCAACAGATGGAACTAAGCAAGGTCCATTAGTGGGGAGCACAGACCAAGGTCAAAGCCTAAACTGGCAGGCAGTAATTTACAGGAAGGTCTGGAAAGTAAGGGGCAGAAAATTGTCATGGGACCAGAGTTTTAGAATCATAGTCTCTGGAGGAAACTGAGATATTGGGGGAAAGTCAAAGAAGTAGGGGATTGGGTCGAGAATTAGGCTAGAACTTCAACAAGAACATCTGTCTCAGGGTGACTCCAAGCAACCAGGCAAAGAAGGTACATGAAGAACCATCTCGACGGAGCACGCTCCTCCCCTAACCTCAACCTCTCAACTAGACGTTCCACAGTTCTGGGCCTTCTTGGGTTTGTACTTTGCTCTTCGTCCACCATCTTGTCTTGTATAGACTTGGATATTGAAGCTGAACTGTTCATCTATATCTGACTCCAAAGTCTCATTAGGTGAGTATATGCTCTCAGGCACTAAAGATACAGTGTTGTGTGATCACTCAAATTCCCAGGGCACTACTGAGCACTTCCCTAGTCATCTTCCACTCCATATGGAGAATAATGGGAATTAATTACTGGAACTCCAGCAAACTACTTCACCAAGAGGAGGCAAAAAGGCAGTACATGGAAAATTGCTCTCATTCCTCCTTGACAGGGAATAGAATTGCAGATTCAGGAGATGGATGACCCTAGAGATGGGAGCTAAGTCTCTACTGTGGAGCCTGGCCAGTCATCACCCCAAACACTAGCCACCTGACACTCCGCTAGTGATCTCTCCTAGTCTCATGGCTTTAGATACTACCACTAAACAGATGACTTCCCACCTCTTCATCTCTCGTCTCCAGCTCTTCTCTAGAGCTACAGGCCCACACTTTAGAAGGCTGTCAGGCATGTACACCTAAGTATCCATGGACATCTCCAATCCATTAGTATTCTCCACCTTCATTAGCAACCATAAATATCTCCTACATGCCAATTTCAAGATGATGCTTTGACTTTCCAAGTTGGGGACTGAATATGCTCACAGCCAGACCTCAGAGCCAGTGTCCAACTGTGCATTAACAGTGCTGGAAGGAGAATTCTTTACCCCAGAGACACTTCCGAAACACATGCAATAAGGACCAACACTGTCACTCAAGGATCAGGTGAAGCAAGGCTCCTGTGGTGTCCAGTCCCATGCATCTAATCAATGTGCCCAAGGCATCCCCTCCACACAGACAGTGAATTAGACACGCCTGAATAAAGCAGACATAGCTGAGTTAGCTCTAGGACAACATTAAGTGAGTTTCAAAAATTAACCATCATACCCCATGTTCCAGCTACTGAAAAGAAATGGGGGATTCTAAATTAACTGAGCTCAGTTACAGGTAGGGAAATAATAGTAGAGACGGTAGCTTTTGAATCTACTATCAATGTATCCCCTCACAGGGTCCAGTACATGTTAAGTAATTAAATATTTACTGAATGAAAGAATGTGTCTTTGATTTTAGATCCAGTGTTTATTTCTCTAGGGTATTTTGCTACTTGTGAGATCTCACTTTCTAGCTAGCTCCTCCCCAAACCTTCCCCTACTATTTAGAATTCTAGGGAGCACTTGATTTTCCAAGTGCATTTCGCCCAGTGACCTTGCACTGTGAGCCAGTCAGCACAGTGTAAGCCCTTACTTCAACAATGAGTTCTATGGGGCATCTTGTTCCTCAACACAGAAATTAGAATAACCCCAGGTGAATCAGGTCAAATCTATCCTGGAGTTTGCCTACAGGGAATGGTTACAATAAGCACTTCCATTTACCCAGTCTTTGCGATGGACCAGGCACTATGCTGAGCCCTTTATAGATGCTAATGTTCACTCAGCAAGCAGGAATACCATATAATTCTCCGTTATGCGTGGAAAGGCTAATCACACAATGAATAAGTAGTGGCGTGAGACTCTAAACACAGGTCCATCAGCTCCCTACTGGAGCTCCTCCTACTGTGCAACTCACCCCCACCCCAAGGGGATATTTACAACTCTTCCAGACCCCTTTGATGAGCACCTTGGTGGAATCTTTGCCAGTTTTTCCCAAAGTTCTCAAAAATTTTATTTCCAGCTCAGGCTTAGCAGGAAATACATTTTCCATTGCAGTTCACAAATATTGTAAGTGGAAATTGAAAGTCTGCAGTCCCAGAAACAGTATTAAAAGGAGTCCTCCTTGTCCAGACAGAGGGACTCAATGGATACACACACACATACACACACAGTTTTTAACTTTCAAATTGCTTTCTTAAGCAGTAAATGTACTCAACCAGAACGAGCACATCAAAATAAAGAAGTCTCCATAGCACACAGATTTAGAGACTCAAGATGTCATTTAAAATTAAGACATTTCTGAATGAAATGACTCTTCTCGTAAGTTATGTCTGAACATGACCACTGGAATTTCAGAATTGACTATAGGGAGATAAAAAATGTAAATGAGCTTTGCCGGGAGGATTCCAGGCCGTGGGGTTTTCTGGAGAGCATGATAGGAAGCTGAACTAGCTATGGTTTCATCCCAAATAAATTAACCTTGCATTAAGGGCCAAACTTCTTATTAACGCCATAAAATGCCCCCAGATGTTTCTGCAACTCAGCCATTTCCAGAGTGTGATTTTACTCAAGAAAAAAAAAAAAACTGTACTATAACATTCCCCTATAGCCAAGCATGGCTAATCTAATTAGCAGGTTCTTGGGCGCCGCTCTTATAGATTGACAGCTTTCTTTCCAAAATTGAGAAAAAGAACAATTATTTGAGCATCCAGATCCTGCAGTGCTTCTGCACTCAACATATTATATTGTCCTTTGAAAATCTCATCTCCACTTAGGGACAATTGGAGTTAGCAGTAGTCCATGGTTGTAGCCTGTTACAAATGACTGCACAGCAGGTGAGCGGCAGGCAAGCAAGCAAAGCTTCATCTGTATTTAGAGCTGCTCCCCACTGCTCACATTGTCACCTGAGTTCCACCTCCTGTCACATCAGCAACCGCATTAGATTCTCATAGGAGCACAAAGTCTACTGAGAACAATGCATGGGAGGGATCTAGGTTGTGCACACCTCATGACAATCTAATGCCTGATGATCTGTCACTGTCTCTCATCACCCCCAGCTGAGACCATCTGGCTGCAGGAAAACAAGCTCAGGGCTCCCACTGATTCACTGATTCTACATGATGATGAGTTGTATAATTATTTCATTGTACATTACAATGTAATAATAATAGAATAAAGTACACAATAAATATAATGTGCTTGAATCATCCCAAAACCATCCCCTCACCCCAAGCCCATGGAAAAACTGTCTTCCATGAAGCCAGTCCCTGGTGTCAAAAAGGTTGGGGACTGCTGCCCTAGATGGTTCAGTATCAGTCATAGCTTCTATTCCATCCAGAAAACTGCAGGGAAGATGCGAATCCAGGTATCTTCAGCAGGATGACTGGTAGGTGCCTAAAAGGGAAAGGCTGCTGCTGCTTCCCTGACTTTCAAAGTTCAGAGTTACAGCTTTAATTTCTAGACAGGTCTAGACAGTTCTATAGCCACTCACTGTTGCAGGTGTTACTACATAGGACTGGAATTATGCCAAGAGGTAGGAATACTCCATGCCCAAGGCCAAAAGAGGCCAGGCTACATGGGGCAGGAAGTGGGGAAAGGCAGCAAACTCCTAGCTCACACTAGACATTGAAAAGTACAGATTGCAAAGTCAGCTGGACATGAAGGCTCTAACATAGGCTGTGCTTCTGTACAAGATGGAGGCTGAAGGTGATAAGAACTTTTCATCTGTTGGTTCTCATACCATCGCATGCATGGCAATTACTTGTCTGTATCCCTGCTAAAATATATCAAGGGCAGGGAATGAATCAGTTTGCTTCACCAGCACATCCTCAATACATAGGATAGTACCCACTAAATGGTAGGTGCACAAAACATTTTTAGAATATCAGATATCAAACAACACTTGACTTAGTGTGTGTTCTGGACAGTATTCATTCATCCTAGAAATATGTATTAAATGGCCTTCTGTATACATTCTAATGAGGCAGGCCAGACTCTGTCTCCAAGATTGCACTGCAAATCAAGTCATCCAGGCTTTAAATTAGTGGGCTCAGCTTTGAGATGCAGAGAGGGAGAGGGAAGAGAGATCCTTCAGCTCATGGGCAGGGAAGGTGGTAACACAAGCAGGAAGGAAGACAACAGGGGCTGTGCACCCAGGGGAGCAGCACAGTCCTAGGATAGCCTCTGCCTGCTCCTTGCTTTAGTTTTCTGCCTGGGTCTGCATGTGGAAAGACAGTGGTCAACAGGTATGCTGGTTCTCCAGTGAGGTGGGGCTCCACAGGTGTTTCGATTTCTTGATTGCAGCTCCAACAGAGAGCTGGGTCCTTGGGAAGTTCTGGCAGTCCTGAAAGTTGATTCCTTCTGGTTACTGGACGAGGTCTGTGGCAAGGAGACAGCGTACCTTTGTTGTCCTTGGCCTCATGGGTGAAGGCCCCCATCAGGGAGGACCACACCAACTCTAGCACTGCAAGGCTTTGATTTACTCTCACGTCATCATTTATTGGCTAGTGGCCTTAAGAGAACCTCTGAATCTCTTCTCTGAGACTCCTTTCTTCATCTATCCAATGGGGAGAGTGGTTTCTGCTCTTTCTTGCCTCCAAAACATCTTAAGGATAAAAAGACCCAAGGAGATTTTAGATAAAAATAAGATATAGCCGCCGGCAAGGTGCTGATGTGAGTTGGCGGCAGCGGGGACATTTTCTGACTCCCCGGCACCTGATCCAGCTCCCCTTTCCATCCCGTCGCGGGGCCGGTCACTACTCTGGCCCCAGGATGCAGAATGTGATTAACACAGTGAAGGGAAAGGCACTGGAAGTGGCTGAGTACCTGACCCCGGTCCTCAAGGTAAACTTCTAGAACTGCCTTCAAATTTTTCTTTTATAACTCTTTTGGAGTAAGTCTTTTGTTGAATCAAACTTTAAGGAAACAGGTGTAATCACCCCAGAAGAGTTTGTGGCAGCTGGAGATCACTTAGTCCACCACTGTCCAACATGGCAGTGAACTTTGGGTGTTGCCGTGACATTGTTTAATCTGAGACTTGGGACTAGTCAAAAGAAGCCTAGAAGGCTGTCAAATAATATTTGGGCATTTCCTGACTTTACCTTGTGCACAGATGTATGGTTTGAACTTTAGACTGAAGCTCGAAAAGGCAGCAGAACTCCAAATGGCTACAGGGGAAGAATTGAAAGTGAAGGCATACCTACCAACAGGCAAACAATTTTTGGTAACCAAAAATGTGCCGTGCTATAAGCGGTGCAAACAGATGGAATATTCAGATGAATTGGAAGCTATCATTGAAGAAGATGATGGTGATGGTGGATGGGTAGATACATATCACAACACAGGTATTGCAGGAATAACTGAAGCAGTTAAAGAGATCACACTGGAAAACAAGGACACTATAAAGCTTCAAGATTGCTCAGCACTATGTGAAGAGGAAGAAGAGGAAGATGAAGGAGAAGCTGCTGATATGGAAGAATATGAAGAGAGTGGATTGTTGGAAACAGATGAGGCTACCCTAGATACAAGGAAAATAGTAGAAGCTTATAAAGCCAAAACTGATGCTGGCAGTGAAGATGCCATTTTGCAAACCAGAACTTACGACCTTTACATCACTTATGATAAATATTACCAGACTCCACGATTATGGTTATTTGGCTATGATGAGCAATGGCAGCCTTTAACAGTTGAACACATGTATGAAGACATCAGTCAAGATTATGTGAAGAAAACAGTGACCATTGAAAATCACCCTCATCTCCCACCACCTCCCATGTGTTCAGTTCACCCATGCAGGCATGCTGAAGGTGATGAAGAAAATCATTGAGACTGTTGCAGGAGGGGGAGAACTTGGAGTTCATATGTATCTTCTTATTTTCTTGAAATTTGTACAAGCTGTCATTCCAACAATAGAATATGACTACACAAGACACTTCACAATGTAATGAAGAGAGCATCAAATCTATCCTAATTATTGGTTCTGATTTTAAAAAAATTAACCCATAGATGTGATCATTAACCATATTCATCAATATATAGTTTCTCTAATAAAGGGACTTACATGTTTATGCATTAAATAAAAATATGTTCCACTACCAGCCTTATTTAATAAAAATCAATGTAAAGAAAAAAAAAGATATAACATGATAGGTAAGGGAGATAATTATGTGCATAAAATCATTTTCTTCCCCGTTTCCTTCTCAAAATGAACTTGGTGTTGAAAATGGTAGGAGTGGTGGTGAGTAACTATAAACTTGAAAGAATATGATTGATTCTTTTATGTATTCATTCAGCAAATTATTAGGTTCTTACTATGTTAATATATCTGTCCTGTAATTTCTTAAACAGGACCTCTTCCTCCTGATGTTTTATGAAACTTTATTGTCACTCATGTCATTTTCCTGAGTGAGGCACTCAATGGAATGGCCCAATTTGTATAAAATCACTTATCAGGAGTGACATAGATCAGGAATTTGTAACTTCACTAGTAAAATGGGTACCAAAGTGAGCAGCCATCATTTCTTCTTCTTTCTGCTCTATCAATTTAATCTTAAAACTATGAGTTGTGGCCAGGAGCGGTGGCTCACGCCTGTAATCCCAGCACTTTGGGAAACTGAGGCAGGCGGATCATGAGGTCAAGAGATCGAGACCATCCAGGCCAACATGGTGAAACCCCATCTCTACTAAAAAAATACAAAAAATTAGCTGAGCATGGTGGTGCACGCCTATAGTTCCAGCTACTCAGGAGGCTGAGGCAGGAAAATTGCTTGAACCTGGGAGGCAAAGGTTGCAGTGAGCCAAAATCATGCCACTGCATGCCAGCCTGGTGTCTCAAAAAAAAAAAAAAAAAAACAACTATGAGGTTGCTACCTATGGATTTGAATGAAATAAAGCATTTAATTAAAATATATATATGAGCATATATAACTGACCTTTTACAGCAGTGGTTCTCAAAGTGTGATCCCAGGACCGGCAGCATCAGTATCACCTGAGCACTTGCTAGAAATGCAGATTCTCAGGCCATCCCAAACGTGCCAACTCAGATTCTGGGACTGGACCCAGCAACCTGTGTTTTCATAAGCTCCCATGGGGTTCTGTTACCCCACTGCTGTAAAGCTTGCTGAGGCTGCTGGGATGCATCAGAAGAAAACAGGGAAGACGAGGCAAAGAGAAAACCTCTTAGTGTGAAGCCGATTATCTCAAGATGATGAAACAGGTTTCATTTCTTGTCCTATAACAAGGAAAGCTTTCATAATTGCTCAGAAGTATTTTATACACCACCTCAGATAAAATACTTTTGATTGTCAAAGGACTATTAGGGCCATTATATTTTCTGTCTCCTAAAATTAATGTGGGACCAAATATTTTGAGAGTTTCTGACTGGGAGCGGAAAGAAGTAACTATTTGAAAACCAAAATTTCTTTATTTGCATCTCTCCTGAAGTCAGAGATGGTCCAAAGCATTTCCATCTGAGGTTTCATATTAATATTTTTAATGAGGAAACAGAAAGTGTGAGAAGCAATTTTTTAAATAGAAATTTTATTACTTTCAAGTTCTTCATTCAAAAGTAACCTATATTTGATGCTATTCTAATTTTTATTGTTTTGTAAGTATTGTGAGTAATCATCTCGAATAATAAACTTGTGAGCTGTGGAAACACATAATAAATAGAATGTCCTAAATTCTTAAGTACAAATTTCAGTAATGAACAGCCCCACAAACCCCTATCAAAGCCAAAAGTCAAGCTAAGTTATCTGAAGTTTTTGCACTTTACATACAAAAACACCATACAGACCTTTTTAAATGAAATACTTTCTCTTTGTGATAGCCTGTGTGGCCAAGAAATCACACCCAGGAGTACTGCTCAGTAGCCATCACGCTGGATACAGACCCCAGGGTCCAGAAGTCAGAATGTGCTTAGGCACTGCTGCTTGGTTTTATCAGAGCTTCTCAAAACATTCATCTTAATGTTATTCTGGGGTCCTCATGTTGTTTTATTTATTAGAACCATCTAGAGGGACAACTTTTTATTATTCTATATTTATCATTATCCATTAATATGGCTCTTACCCTACTGTGTTCACATGTAAGAACACAGTACAAAATAGATGCACAAGCAAAATCAACAGGTGTCAGTATCTCCGATTCAACAGGTGCTAATGTGAAAATAATGATAGCTACAAATTAAACAGCTGGTGCTATGCCAGCTTTTTTTTCTTCTTTAATGTGAATATAAACAGATCTGTGCTATGTATAGATTTACATCTAATCAGATGAGGTCTATGTAAAACTGTCCTTCTGATCATCTATACACATTTATTCACTATCTTGGATTATAATAACTCATTCACTTCATCTTTCCTAATCCCCATTCATCATTTCTTTATCATATAAGACTATCTTGAAAATGATGGCCCAGATGGCTGAAGAGTGAACATTTCAGCATATTTGGATGCTAATTTAGCTAAATTAATAGTGACCAGGAGTTCTAATATTCTGTTTCATTAGTTTGCTCTTGCTGAAGGATTCTATAAAATAAAATATGAAATACAATTTTGTTTCCAATTCCATTCACTGAATTTTTATTGCTCATGTACTATAGGCAATATCACATTTCCTTCTGTCTCTATTAACCTTGTAGCTAATGATTCATTACCGGGGATAGTTGAAGGGTCAGTTAACTTAGTCCTCTGGATTTCATTGAGAAATTAATGGAGAACTGGTAGGACTTAATTGAGAAAATTAATAGAAGGGATTGTTTTCATATGGCATCTGAGAAATGAAAGCCTGCTGTTGACTTGGTCTTCTGTCAGTTAGCACTTTCTGTCACATAGAAACTAGTATGACATTATAAACTATCCTAAGAATTTGATGAGTCTTTTTACTTATGAGAAAAAAAGATAATCTCATGCACTGGGTTGACCAGTTGTTTCTTCCAATTGACTGAAACAATCAGGTGTTCTGAAATCACATTATTTGATTTGTCTAGAAATACGGGCAACATGGGTCTTAGAAGCCACAGGCAACCAGTAGATTTAGGAAAGCAGTCTCATAAAGCTTGCTCAAAACAATCTAAGCACCTGATAAATTTCATATACAAAAGAAATAAACATGCCGTAGTACAACAATTGAATTATGAGAAAGTAAAGTTGTGAAAATATTACAATAATCTAATTGTCAAATGTAGATTAAATAAAATATAGTCAGCATAAAATGAAATATTAAACATATTCACCTTGTTATACCATAGATGACATGTGAAGAGATCTGTACTATCTTTAAGTTAAAAAGCAGACTATACTACAGTATTTCAATATGACTCAATATTTCAGTAAAATACATGTGGTGTGTTTATACATGTTCTCTAAAAGGTCCTTAGAGGTCATTAAATTTATTTAGGTCATATTTTCTTTTCTTCTCTTGTGTTTTTTAATTTATTTTCTTGCAGAGTAAGTCTCACTCTGTCACTCAGGCTGGAGTACAGTAGCATGATCACTGCATCCTCAAACTCCTGGGTTCAGGCCATCCTCCCACCTCATCCTCTCCAGTAGTTGGGAGAACTATGAGTCTGTGTGCCACCATACCGTAACTGGCTAATTTTTCCTTTTTTTTTTTTTTTTTTTGAGATAGGGTCTTATTTTGTTGCCCAGGCTGGTCCTGAACTTCGACACTCAACTTATCTTCCCATCTCGGCCTTCCAATGTGCTTGGATTACACACATGAGCCACTGTGCCTGGCCCACATTTTCTTTTTAATCATTTTATTGTTTTAATTATTTCTTCACTGATTGTGTATCACTATGTAACAATAATAAAGCAATACATATCATTTGAATTCATACTTCAAAAAATATATATTTTTTCCTCCTGAGTAGCTAGAACCATAGGCACTTGCCGCTCACCAACCCGCCCAGCTTTTTTTTTTTTTTCGTGGTAGAGATAGGGTTTCCATATGTTGCCCAGGCTGATCTCAAACTCCTGGGCTCATGGGATCCTCTCACCTCAGCATCCCAAACTGCTGGGATTACAGTTGTGAGCCAATGTGCCCATCTGGTTTTATATTTTTAATGAGGCACATCTCTCAGGATATGGTTGCAGAAAAGTCCAAAATTTTTGACAAAGCCAAATAAAATATCCCTAAGAGTCATCTTTAAGCAGATCTGTTGTTTCTCTGGAAGTGAGCTTCATGCGTGAGGAACTCCCCATTATTTGGCAGAGTTTGCCGTATGTTGTTCTTGTAATGTTTGCTGCTCCTCTCTCTTGGCATTAAAGATTATTGTAGTTTTCAGTGTTTTCCCTATTGCTTCTTGCTCTTCTTTAATGGATGTCAGTATTTCTGGCTATGGAATCCTAACTGCTGCGTAAGTGAAAGATAGTCCTCAATTTGTGGACAGCATGAAGTCCTAAATGTTTGTTCCTAAGTTGGCGGCTTCCATCTCAAAATGCATTTTCTCATAAAAACCATTATCCACTGTCGCTATGTTCCAAAACCTGTAACCCACATATACTTGGAAACTGTCATTGTTCTAATGGGGAAAGACCAATGGAAGCTTAGCCAGCATATGTAATGGGTGTTCAGTGGATTGGCTTGGGCAGCTAGATATGAAAGACTCCTCTGACACATTTACTTCCCCACTTTTATCCCCCTGTTTATAATAAACCATGGGAGAGTGGCCTCCTGGTCTCTGGCAGCAACTTCACCAATCAGGGTAGGGCAGGGGCTGGGGAAAGAACAATGAGAAGATGGGAGAGTGACCTCAGAGGTGAATCATCCAGGCAAAGGGCCAGGCTCTGAGGGTTAAAGCGCAGCTCTCGGGGCTAAGTCTCCAGGGACATGTCTTGATTCTGAAACAAAAGCTAGGAGGCTGATTCCTAACTCAGCTGCTCAGCAGCTGGGTGACCAGATGCCTCAGCTTCTTGGGGGCCCACCATAAAGTGAACTGCAACCACCCATCTGGCTTTCTCTTGCTCTCTCAACTTGAACTTAGCTTACTTTTGATTCTCTTAGGATTATCACTGCTCAGAAAACAAGAAAGATGGTGACAACAACATTAATAATGCCCAATTATATTTACCTACAGTTCTATAGATTAGATTACCAAGGTACTTTATAGTCATAAACTCATTTGTCCAGAAACTCACAGGAATTATGTAAATTTCCTGATTTTCTTGTCAATTTTAAGAACAACAACATCACAGGTGTATAAAATGTAAAACTTACGACAGGACTCTTTGTCTTCAATAATCCATTTCCATTGCAAACCATCTTCAGACTTTTGTTGGTGGTTTATCCAAGGACATGGGGTTGTGTGGAGTAGACTGAAGAAGAGGAGAAAAGAAAAGGCATCATTGATGCTTCCGCGATGCCTCTAGGGAGGGAGGGAGAAGAAAGATGAAAGAGACGGAGAAGAGAGAGCATTCCTAGAGTTAAGCCTCCTTCTTTCTGTGGGTCAGACTTCTCAGAATCGAAGATCCAATGGAAAGAACAGACGAAAAATGAAGGTAGAAAAAAGGTCTTTTGACCACTTATGTTCAGGTGGCCTTTTAGAATATAAAGTAGTTTGGAAATTGTGTATATGATGGAGAGTGTTGGCAGTACTAAACCACTTGCAGGGCAGCTTTTACTCCATATTACAACCATCTCCCTGGGGTTGGTTGGAACTATTTCCTCACTTCACAGAGTCCTACCACTGCTTAGTCACTGACTGTAGACTGCTGTGTATCCAAGCTGCTAGTCTCTCATTAATGATGTAGAAAATATGTTGACTGCAATCACACATTTGCTCTTATCATGTAATGATACCATTTATTATGGTAATATTCCCAGCACTTAAAGAATCGGGTCAATCTTCAGCTTTTCTAAGAAATGGAATTCCAAACAATTTATGTGTGTACATGGGAAAAGATTCATGGGCACACGTGGAATGTGGAGATGCTCCAGAAGGCTGAATGAAGACAGCTGGTGTATTTGTTTAAGGCATACAACTAAGATGGAAAACAAATTCAGAAAAATGGTTTGGAAAGCTGCCTCAAACTTCCACCTCTTTGTTCTTCTGTGTACTTAGATAGTATATGCACCACTTTGGTTGCATCTAAAATGTGGGGAGGCACAAAAAAAAAATTCATCTGAATTATCCTAGACCAGCTTCTCAAGGTGTAGTTATAAGTTCACACTTGTAATCCCAGCACCTTGGGAAGCTGAGACCTGTGAATCACTTGAGTGAGGAGTTTCAGACGAGCCTGGCTAACATGGTGAAATTCCATCTCTACTAAAAATACAAAACAATTATCTGGGCATGGTAGTGCACACCTGCGATTTCAGCTACTTGGGAGGCTAAGGCAGAAGAATCACTTGAACATGTGAGGCAGAGGTTGCGGTGAGCAGAGATCATGCCACTGCACTCCAGATTGCCCAAAGATTTTAGGTTGATTATAAAGCAAAATGGCAACTGGTATGATTTTAAGTGCTAAGTATTTTTGAAAAAAAAATAGTGAGGGATTGAGGAAAGTTTAAAGCCTTTTGTGACGAATGGATGTGGATTTGAATCTATGATTCAAATCCACATTTGAATGTGGGCAACAGAGGGAAACTCTGTCTCAAAAAACAAACAAACAACAACAAGAAAACTGCAATACTTGCAAATAATACCTGGGACCCACCTCAAATCTTCTGGGTAAGAATCTCTCTGAGGGTGGTTCCCAGAATCCATATTAATAACAAACACCCTGAGGAAACTTAATGTGTACCAAAAATTGAGAAACACTTAATGTTTATCAAAAATTTACGGCAGGCTGGGTGCGGTGACTCACGCCTGTAATCCCAGCACTTTGGGAGACCAAGGTGGGCGGATCATGAGCTCAACAGATTGAGACCATCCTGTCAACATGGTGAAACCCCATCTCTACTAAAAATACAGAAATGAACTGGGCGTGGTGGTGCACACCTGTAGTCCCAGCTACTCAGGAGGCTGAGGCAGGAGAATTGCTTGAACCCAGGAGGCGGAGGTTGCAGTGAGCCGAGGTCCGGCCACTGCACTCCAGCCTGGCAACAGAGCAAGACTCCATCTCAAAAAAATAAAAAAATTACAGCAGAAACATCCAGTCCTCTATTATTAATTGTACCAATTTGTCTTGTTTATATTGTGTGAAATTTTGGTTGACTATTCCAAGCATTATAACAGATATTTTTGTGCTTATATTTTTTTCTTGAAATCCCATATGTGGAAAAGACATGTTTTTTGGAAGCTTATGATCTAACTTCCTTATTTTTTACATTTTTAGTTATTAGTCATTGCAAATATTTAGAAATCTATTAATAAGAATGTGGTGTTAAATACTTCTGTACCAACCTAAGTGAATTTCTATATGTTAGGTTATATTTTCTCACTAAGTTAAATTAAGAAACAAAATTCTTAGGTACATTGATGCCCTCAACATTATCCAACAAGATATAAAATTTAAAAAGGGTCAACATAATGTTTGCACATTACATGTATTGTATAATATAATATGAAACATCTTATTTAGAAATCTCTAATGACAATCTTTAATCCTTTAAAGTTCATTGAAAGGACATCCAGTTAGGCACATATAGGAAAATATAGTTTTTATCACATATATTCACACACAATGGAATATTATTCAGCCTTTAAAAAGAAGGAAATCCTGCCAATTGTGACAACATGGATGAACCTAGAAGACATTATGCTAAATGAAATAAGCCAGACACAAAAAAATAAATCCTGCATGATGTCACTTCCAGGCAAAGTCTAAGAAAGTCAAACTCATAGAAACAGTGAGTAGAATGGCTGCTACCAGCAGCGGGTGGGAGGAGGAAATGGGGTGGTATTGGGCAAAGGGGACAAAAGTTCACTTATATGATGAATAGGTTCTGAGAACAAATATATAGCAGGATGACTATAGCTAATAGCACTGTAATCTTGAATTTGTATACAGTGTTATTCAAATATGCTTTATTGAATACTTGAAATTTGCGAAGAGAGTTGATCTTAAGTATTCTCACCACATCAAAAAATAAAAAAGTAACTATGTCAGGTGATGGATATGTTAACTAGCTTGCTTGGTTGTGGTAATTATTTCACAATGTATACATATATCAAGCACAGTGTTATTTTTCTTAACATATCTAACATTTTATTAAGATATTAATTTTTATTTGTGATTATACATTAATATAGCTGGAAAAAAGAAGATATAGCTGAGTATAAGTATACTTATTCATAGTTGAGGATATATATTTTCCTACTTTGTGAATAAAGAAAAAAAGATAATTAGGAAGGAAGAGAAGGAGAGGAGAAAGAGTCAAACCCCTAGTGGGAGAGAGTCCAGTTTGGAGGGGTTTTTTGATTTTTTTGTGTTTTGTTGTTGTTGTTGTTTTTGTTTTGAGATGGGGTCTTGCTCTGTCACCCAGGCTGGAGTGCAGTGGCACCATCACAGCTAACTGCAGCCTCAACCTCCCAGGCTCCAGCTATCCTCCCACCTCAGCCTCCTGAGTAGCTGGGACCACCAGTACATGCCACACAGTTTGGAGATTTTGATGCCCAAGCATTACTCAAGCACCAAAAGCCCCATTTGCCTGGAATTTACTGCCTCTAATTTTCCAGTGGCCTCATGAACACCTGGCATCAGTCACATCCACACAGCTTCAAACCTGGCACCTCATACAATCCCAATTGTTTTCTCCTCTGCTTCCCTGAACACTTAGCTTGCAAAACATGTCTTTTTTAAAAGCGATTTTAATGATGACCTAAGATTCTATGCTGACCTGGAGTTGGCTTATTTGTTCCCTGTCATATCTAGAAGAGCACAGCCCAATGTCTCCCGTCTTCACTGCCTCTTTAATCTTCATTTCTTCGGGGTTCACTAAGTTCCTCAGTCAGGTACAAAGGTGGAGTCATCCTGATTATCTGCTAGTTACCAATTTGGGCAGAGAAGGTATGTTAGTGACTGATGAAACATTTTGAAGGACAGATTCACTTAGCATAAAGAAAGCTAAAGCCAGAGGTTGGGTAAAACAAGCAAACAAACAAAAAACAATTTAACCAATATCTAACACAAAAAAATAATATTTCCTGATTTACTTCTTTAGCGTTTGCTGCATATTAGGCCCTATAATGTTCTTTATATGGATCACTATTATAAATTTTCATCATAACCTGGTTAGCTGGATATCATCACCCCACTATTAAAGACCATACAAGATGTGGTGGAGAATGTGACACACTGACAAAGCTGGCAAGTGGAAAATCTAGGATTCAAATCCACATCCATTCGTCACAAAGGCTTTAAACTTTCCTCAATCCCTCACTATTTTTTTACAAAAATACTTAGCACTTAAAATCATACCAGTTGCCATTTTGCTTTATAATCAGCCTAAAATCTTTGCCGAAACTAGGCCACCTCTAAATTGCTTGAGGCTCATTTCAGCTGCCTTATCTGCTCACCTGCTGTTATGGCTTATCCACAGTATCTTCTTCTTTTCTGCTGTGTTATTTTAATTTTATTTTTTTGAGATGGAGTCTCACTCTGTCATTCAGGCTGGAGTGCAGTGGCGCTATCTCTGCTCACTACAATCTCTGCCTCCCCAGTAGCAAGCTTTCTGAGTAGCTGAGATTACTGTGCCACCATGCCTGGCTAATTTTCACATTTTTAGCGGAGATCAGGTTTCACCATGTTGGCTAGGCTGCTCTCGAACTCCTGACCTCAGGTGATCCACCTGCCTCAGCCTAAGTGTTGGGATTACAGGCATGAGACACCACACCTGGCCTTTTCTACTATGCTCTTTTAATTATTTCTTCAAATTTGTACTGGGCCCCTATCATATGTCACACTGTATCCTTAAAGTGGTCTTTGGTTCACTCAGCTTATGAATATATATTTTTGTGGAAGTTTCTTAGTCCATCTGCTACATTTTCCAAAAGTGTAGATGACTATAATTGCTAAATAACTGTTTTGCAAACTGTGGACCAAACCCCCTCCCCATTAGGGATATCAATTTTATGTTTTGCCACTAGCCTTTATTAAAGTGAAATAGAATATAATGGAAAATACATGCGTATTGCAGATAGTAGAGTGAACTTTACTTTGGAAACTTTCATTTCAATTATATATGGATGTTTCAACACTCATTTGCATTTGTGTTGCAGTGTAAAATGTATTTATTACTCAGGGTCTCAGCCAACATCGTTTGAAAAACACTTCCTTGGACTAAAGGCTTGTAATGTGGAAAATATGTCTTGTTTTTCTATCTTCAATTGAGCACATTGCTGCTGCCCAGTTGGGTGGGTTATTATCTCTAATTTTAAGAGAAAGTTCCCTGCTTGTTGATTCTGAATACCGACTTTAAGGATTGCAAATGTTGTTCTCATGTTCTTAATGTGATTGTCTTTTCCTCCACTTATGAATGCATCAGACAGTGGGCTGCCGGGATAGCATAATGCAGTGACTTTTTGTAAAGGAAAAAAAAAATCTTTCAATAGTAATGCACTCATTTATTCTTTTCCAAAACACTTTTCATCATGTGGACATGGTCTTAGCACCTCGAATGTTAATTATCCACTTCAATGGTACTAGATATTCCTGTGAGGAAAATATATTTGATGAGTAAGACTAGGGGAAAAAGTTCTGAAACATACCTTTTCAATATGATTAGTGCAAGGTCAATTTTGAAAGGTCACATGGTATGAGAACTCCAGGTAAAACCCCAGGTTTGTTGCTCTATCTTACAATTATACGCAAGTTTCTTTTTCTTTTCTTTTCTTTTTTTTTTTTTTTTTTTTTTTTTTTGGTAGAGGCAGGGTCTCGCTTTGTTGCCCAGAATGAAGTACAGTGGTGTGATCTTGGCTCACTGCAGTCTTGGCCTCCCAGGTTCAAGTGATCCTCCCATTTTAGCCTCCTAAGTACCTGAGACTACAAGTGTATGCCAACAGACCCTGCTAATTGTATACTTTTTATAGAGATGAGATTTCACCATATTACCAAGGCTGAACTCCAACTCCTGGGCTCAAGCAATCTGCCGGCCTCTGCTTCCCAAAATCCTGGGATTACAATCATGAGCTACTTGCCTGGCCTATACCCAAGTTTCATGAGTCTAGACTTACAGTTAGTTAAATTATTTGTGGAAATGAATTTCTACATTATAACACGTTATATTTTGGTGACCCAGAAACAAGAATATAATGTGAAATATAGAAAATGCACTCATCTTCCACAATATATCCAAGGGATTTTATTGTCAAGCTCAAATGTATGTCAAGTAGAGAGTGGCTTTGAAGAAAAACTGTGGGTTGGTTGGAGTTGAGAGTAAGACAGGAGAGAATTTTATAATCAGTGAAGGAAACCACAGTCTCAACAGGAAATCAGTGCTAGAAATTGAGCCATCACCACTCCCCAGTGTAAGACTGTGTTAAATATTAGATAAAGGATAAGAATTCACATCTCCTCTGGATCATCATCCAGCCTATCCCCCCAGTGGTAGACAGATTAAAAATAAACTTTGTTTTTGCCTGTGTTTAGTCACAAATCATTTTGGCCCAGAATGGAGTCAAACAGTGTGGATAGAAAAAAAAAATTGCCAAATATTTGATTTATTTAGAACTACTTGCCTTCTGCAGAAAGAGGCTCAATTTGCTTGGGTTGATTATTACTCAATGTTTTCTTTTGCCTTCTCATTCTTTCTGTTGTAAAAAAAAAAAAAAAAAAAAAAAATCTCTGCAAGACCCAATCTAGAAGTGCCCATGGATTCCAAATTGTAGAATTTGAATCTGTGAACAAAATGGGAAAGCTGGCTTTTGAGTTGCATTAACTGAATCCTCATTAGTATTTTGACTACCTGCAACACCAAATCTGGAATAAAGAGCATGATCAGATTGATGAAAGAGTTGCTACAGAAAGTGCAATGAACAGCTCTGAAATCTTGCAGGATTACAGGCTCTCAGTGACCTATTCGGAGCGTAAAATTTTAAGATTGTAAATATTCTTAAAAGCCTTAGTATGTTGAAGCTCGTTCTTCCCCTACCTACTCTCATACACTGACTGAAGCACAATGAGAGATTGTAGGAGACTAACACAGGAAAACCTCCTATATCCAAGGGACACAAGTCCCTCTGTGTTCCCACAGCACCTTGTCCAAAGGATTGACATATCTGTTACACACACTGTGCCCTATCTCATCCTCAGTAATTATAAGATAGACTTGAAACAGAATAAACATGTATCAGTATCAATTAAAATTTTTCTTTACCAAAACATTTTGGTTTATGACTTCATGACTCAGTGAATAAGTCATCTTCTACATGTTGACTATAAACGAAGCTGTTGTTATAATTTATTGTTCTTTTCCCTAGCCACCTGATCTCGCTGAATTCCAAATAGTGGAGTGAAGAAAACCTGATCACCTAAATCTCCAAGACATTATAAAACAGCCATTATATATGTATGTGTATGCATGTGTAGATACACATACATGAGAGAATAAACTAAAAAGCTAATTCTACCACTAAAATGTATCTTCCTTTAAGAAAAACATTCTTCCTTCATCAAAGTCCTACTGATGAGTTTCTGACTCTGAATATAGACATTGCCACCATTTGAAAAAACATCCAGCCATTTGCTTAACATCATGCCCTCTGGCTCCTTGCTAAGAAGAATCATGTGACCACCATGCAACACAAGCTCTCCAAATTATATCTCATATTCTCACCAAAATGTGGTTTTGCAGTTACAACACACCCAGTGAACAGCCCCTGACTGTTTAGGGAGCCTTCCCTGACTCACGTTGGCCTCTGATGAGTTAATATGTGCAAAAGGACTGTACATGTTTAGGTAATTTACTTATTTAAAACATTAAAAGTTTTCGGCTTTTAGAAATTCAAAGAAAAAGCAAAGCAGTCGAATGACTCCTGACCCTAGCTTATCAGATGACGGGTGTCATGCTGTCAAGCCCTCATCGCTGACCATGTAAGGAAGGCCACATTTTAGAGGTGTTTACAGCTGTTTAAGGTTCACACTGCCCATTTGTGTCAACACTAGGCAATGCAGATCACCTAGCCCTAGTGGGGTCGGGCACACAAAAAGAAAAGCAATGTAGATAAATACTTATCTAATTAAGGGTCAAACTCTTCTTTTTTCCACTACTTTTCACATCAGAGGGATCAAACAAAACTGGAGAAAGCAATCTTCCCTTGTACATTTCCCTACATGGTCATCCATATTTCAGAGGCAATTGCTTTAAACATTTAAAGTACTGTAGAACTGTCAACTAGAGAGCCTGAATTCCATAGTTCCCTGGAGAGGTTGGCCACAACTTTTTGCTAAATTAACAAATTATTTGTTTTTTTAGATACCGTATTTTAGGAGGGAAGACCATCACTTGTTCCAACAAAAAGCTTAATAAGCAAGTTGCTGGACTAGTTTTGTGGAGTGTGCAGGCATTAATAGAATACTCCACAGTGTGTATGTGGTGGGCGGCAGGTGTGTGGGTGTGTGTGCATGTGTGTGTGTATGTAGGTGCATGCCATGTGCATCTTTGTTTTATCTAAATTGCAGGCAATAGCCTGCATATAATTGCTCTCTGTCTGGAGTCGCTGTGTCTGGGTTTAACTTAGCATTAAGGGAAAACAAGTGATTCAGGTCACTTCAGAAATCATCATATCTGAAGTGCATTAGAATATTTTGGTTGATTAAGAGGGATGGTTTTGTAACTGAAATATCTGATGTCTCATCTCAGAATTTTCAAATCTATTACTTTGTAAGAGGACCTGAGAGCATCTGTGTGACTGTTGCATGCCTGAATACCTGGAAAACACCTGATTTGTGGGAGTCAATTTTCTTGACAAATAAACTTTTTCTTTATTAGTTTCAGTTTTGTAAAAACATCTCTAGCTAAGGAAATCTTCTGTGTAAATGGTATATCTTGAAGTAATGTCTTTAGCCTGATATAACACTAAATGCCACCTGTCTACCCCAAATCAAAATCTGCAATCTGAATTTTAATTTTTGTTCATTTTACACTCTGATGAGTGTAAGAGTAAGAGTAAATTATTACTCAAAAGTAAATGATTTAGCATTGCAAGTTTATGTACATATATGGGATAGAAAATGCACTCACATTATACTTAGATGCCTAACTTAAAAATTGGCTTCTGTATCTAAACCTTCTCAAGAACGATCCATCTCTCATTTAGCTCCCCAATGTATGGGAAGAGAAAAAAAGTTACTCCCTCCCCCTCCCCAAGATGGTGCCTCTGTATGAAGCTCTGTGTGTCTTCGGAACAGCAGGAATGAGAGGGATCAGAGTCACAGGGGACTCTGGATACATCTGGTGTCTAATGAGGGTTGGCTGGTCTGGCTGATGGCCAGATAGGCAGGAGGTCCTGTCTCACCTGCTCACGTGTCAGGCTTCTAATCTCAGAGGTCCCAGCTGCCACTGCATCTTGACTCTCATGCTGGCCCTCTGCTGGTGCCTGGCCCTAACCCAACACACCTCATCATGGAGGACTGTGGGAACCACTGAGACCTTGTGCTGAGCACAGAAATAGTACAGCCTCAGGCACATCCATCAGGCCCAGATGCCATCGTGTGGCTGCAGCACCAGCAGGGCCTTCATAGTGGTTTCCCAGACTATACCATGAGAGTAGGAAAGGACCCATGTCCTTCACTCCCCTGAATATATGTGTTCATTTCTAACATGCCTCCATGTCTGTTCACCCTACTCTTTTCTCCCAGTGTCAGTTCTCTCATTTGTCCTCACTGATGCCGCCATTTTTTTCCTCTAGCTGTAAGGGTCACAGAATTTTAGCTGTCCACATGGCTTCTCTGAATAACAATTATGTTTTCCACCTTCTTTTGCATCTGAGTGGTCAGGTGACTGACCTCTGCTAAGGGATATAAGCAAAGTGATCAAATGTGGGTGTATGGCTTTCTTTACTTCTTTTTTTCTTTACTGGGTGAGATGCAGATGAGGTACACAGAGCTACAGCAGCTATCTTGGACTATGAGGCAACCTTGGAATAAGGATCATTGCAGAGTGAAAAATAAAAAGGTGAAGCTTGAGTCTCTTACACTGAAGAGTGCCATCCCAACCTTGAACTGCCTTCCCCAGGCAACCAGAAAGGAGAGAAACACGTTCTATCCTGTTTCAACCACTGTTTAGACTTCCCGTCACTCAGCATCAAGGCTCCTCCTGCCATATCTCCTCTATCTCTTCTCTCTCTCACATTCTACCTGAGTTGAAGTGGGAGTTTCTGCTTTGTCTTTCTGACTTGTAGAGATGCTATTCCATTCTTGTGGAACCCTAAGTCTCCCGGCTCAGCTTTTCTTTTCTTCTTTTGGCGGGGGAGTAGGGAGGACAAAATCTTATGCTTGCCCAGGCTAGAGTGCAGAGGTGTGATCATGGCTCACTGCAGCCACAATTTCCCAGGTCCAGGCAATCCTCTGCCCTGCCTCCCCGCTTGCCTCCCAGGTAACTGGGAATACAGGTACATACCACCAAATCCAGATAATTTTTTAAATTTAGGGTAGAGACAAGGTCTTACTATGTTGCCCATGCTGGTCTCAAACTCTTGAACTCAAGTGATCTTCCCATCTCAGCTTCCCAAAGTACTGGGATTACAGGCATGAGATATCATGCTCTCTTGACTCAGCCGTTTTGACAGAAGCAAGCAGAGGTCCTCCTCTTGGAGAAATAGATGATCTCATCTTCCAGGCCTGACTTCTAATGAGTTAATCAGAATGTATAAAAATTTAGAAAAGTATTTTTCAAGAGGCTAACTTACTACAGACTCAACAAAATTTTCTACCTGATGTTAAAAGCTGTGCCTTTCCCTCTTTTTGCAGTCTCAGTAGAATAATCATGATTCTCCCTGAGACAGCTGAATACTTTGGACAATGTGGGAGGTAGTGATTGTGGGAGGTAAGTTGGAAATGATGCACCTAAAAAGGGAGAAATGAAAGAATGTGAACACATTTAAGAACCGTGGCATCGCCATTACATATGCACGTATGTATATGTACACTCACAGCACTCGTAGCATGTGTGGGTGGATATATACACATATGCAGTATATAATTAAGTAATTCCTGCCCAACCAACATTAAGTGTAAACAAAATACATTAACTGTAATTTGTTCAGGATCGGACCCCCTTCCCAGCTGGCAAAGAACCTCATAACCTCTTCCCACTCCTGCCCCCAACAAATACCCCTCTCCCCCAGTTATTCCTGAATAGGGTCTCTAGGGTCTCGCTGGCTTAAAGCCTCAGTGAGCATGTCAAAAAGAACCCATCTCTATGTCCCTTGCCATGGTGTAGATTTGAAGAGCTGAGAGAGGGCTGGTGGAAGCACCCACTGCCCCCTGTGTTGAGTACCTTTGCCAAGTATGCAAACTACACAACTGTGCATGACAGCCTGCTGCCTAAAAGCCACTCACAAGAGACAATTCTCTGTGCGTCAAACGCCCCTGCCCTTCAAAAGCAGGACTTCTCCCTCTCTAGGGGTTCCCCTCTCGGCCTTTCCAGACTTGTCAAACTCTTGAGATATGTCTCTCTTTTAGTCATGATTATGTGGCTGTTTGGTCACTCTGCATACTGCCCAGATATGGGGCAAGTCTCTCTCTCTTGGCTCCAGATCACTGAGTCCCAGATCAATACTGCTCACTAAATTTAATAAAAATCCCTGATGTAAACACCTCATGAATACCAGCCTCTTCCTTGGTGACAAAACTTCATCTCACCATTCATTCTTCTGCCTCCCCATTTCCCATCCAAGGACCCAAGCACATAATCTGATCCCCTAGGTCTTCCCCCCCTGCACACCCCGTCCCATCTCATCCTGCAGGAGGCTCCCCTGAGTTTCTGGGCTCCCGCCTGGCACTCCTTCAGCAGCTTCAATGCATTGTGTTCCTTCCGCTAAGCATGAGCTGTCTCCTGTGCCCCAGATGGTGGCCCACCTCACCCCCAAATCAATATGTGTAGCCCCAGCTTGCCCTTCAGATCTTAGGTCAAATATCACCTGTTCAGGGCTGCCATCTCTGCACATGGCCTCTCTCCGACTGTCCTCTTTCAGGAGCACTTGTTATACTCTCAGTGCCCCACCCCTCTTTTTTAATGCTTTGCACAAATTGTTTTCTTTCATTTCTGTGTGCCAGATCTATGTGGACACTGATTCTAAGAGTAGCTTGAGGATATCTTGTTCCATGACTTCACTGCCTCCCTTGGAAACAGGCATCATACAGGACATCAGAGGAAATGAATACAGAGTAAATCCCTCCAAAGCATACAAAACCTAAGAATACAGGCTCCTAGGTAAAAACCTTCTGATGGAAAATGAAATAAAATGAGATAACAATCTAAAAATTGTTTAGAAGAAAAATATACCATAAGAAACCACAGTTTTTGCCAGGCACGGTGGCTCACACCTGTATTCCTAGCACTTCGGAAAACCGAGGCAGGCAAATCACTTGAGGTTAGGAGTTCGAAACCAGCCTGGCCAACATGGTGAAACCCCATCTCTACTAAAAACACAAAAAATTAGCCTGGCATGGTGGCAGGCACCTGTAATCCCAGCTACTTGGGAGGCTGAGGTAGGAGAATCACTTGAACCCGGGAGGTGGAGGTTGCAGTGAGCCAAAATTGCACCACTCCACTCCAGTATGGGTGACGGAGTCTTGCTCTGTCTCAAAAACAAAAAACAAAACAAAACAAAAGCACAGCTTTTTTGGGTATTTTCTTTGATATATCCGGGTGGACATCTGCAGGAATGTCTGTATACTTGACTTTAGTTGAAACAACAGTGTAATAGTGAATACTGGCTGGCCTATCTAATGCTGTGTAGCCAAGCAATGTTGATTGATCCAACTTCCCTGTTTGAATGCTATACCTCATCATTGCCTATGCAAGCCATAGAGCTTTTTTCTATATGCCAGTTCTCAGGACAATCTCTTTTTTGGCCTCTGTCAAATCTTTTCTGAGATGCAAACAGAGTTGTGTAGTTGCTGGATTCAATAGGCTCTCAAAACCCCACTGTGTACCTACCTCTCTTTTAACTTTTCATTTAGTATCATCACACTGGGAGGTCAAAATTGGCTATGGTGGGAATGTCACCAAAAAGAAATAAGCCAACAGCATAAATCAGGGCTTTATTTCAAAGTGCCAGTTGTTCAACCTTTCCCAGCACATCACTGGAGATAAAAAAAAAAATCATAACCAAATCAAGAATCCTGTTTTTAAACAAGTTACTTTAGGGCCACCAAGTCCTGATCATATTTCTTCTATTCCACTGAAAAGATCATGTAGATCTACTATTTGGCATGGTATTGTTAAACCTTCCATACACTTCTTGGGTGAAATTCTGAAGCCACAGTATGACAAAATAACAAAATAAATAAGCCTCTGATATAGAAGTTTCTCATTTAACTTAGAGTTGCTTATCATCTAACCTCATTGACACTGATTATGGAATTTCCATGCATCCCTTTTCTCATTTGGTTAAAAAAAAGGTGAATGGGTTGCTCCATAGGTCAGAAACAATACAGGAGATGTGACAGGGGGGTGGGGGGGGGTGGCTGTGGCTGAGATCCACAGGACACCTGGCTCCTGTGCTCTACAGATTCCCCTCCCCCTACCTGTTACCTCCGGTTCCCATGACAGCTCTGATTTCCTCCCACTCCAATTCTTTTCAAATTATTATAAAATGGACTTCATGAATAATAAGAACTTTTAAGAATAAATATTAAAAGAAATAATTTAAGAGTAAGGGTCAGAAACCTCATTGAGATGAATGACAAATTCTGCCAATAGTTACCCTCACTAAGTTTTAAAAATAGGGAAGACTCCTTCCATTAATATAACTAGTGATGGCCATAAATATTCCTTCCTCTTCTTTTAAGCTTTGGAGTAAAACAACTCTATATTTAAACTTATACAAAATCACATAAATTCTCCATCTGCAGCCCGATTCTGATAATATGTCCTTTGGGATCCATCTCCCTCTCTATTTTTACTTGATGTGAATTTATAAATGTATAATACAATCTTCTGGCTCTTTTGGTGCAGAGAATTTCCATTATAGGGCAAAAGCCATCAGTGTCTTTAAACACTCACACCCACACTCCTAAACAGACAGGAGCATTCTGTCCCATAAGAAACATTTATACAAAACGTAGCATGACCTTAAGACAGACAGAAAGGAGGATGACTGTGGAAACTTGAAACCAATGAAGTGAGAGCTGACACTTGCATGATATTTATGATGTGTCAGACGTTGTTCCAAGCACCTTATGTGTATTAACACATGTAATCTTCTCCAGATTCTTAGAGATAGTAATTGGTATTATCCCTACTTAATGGTAGACAAAATCAGGGCAAAAAGAGGTTACGTGACTTTCCTGGTAGCACATACTGGTAGGTAAGTAACAAAGCTGGAATTCAAACCTTGCATTCTGGCTCTAAAATTTATATCACTATACCAGCTCCCCAAAGGCATGAGGTAGAATCATCCAACTGCAGCCCAGTGCAAAAGGTGTGCTTCATTTGCTTGTCTCTTGAAACTACCTCAACCTGTGTTTCTGTGAAATCCAGAAACTCTCACATCAGAAGGACCTTGGCAATAAATGTAAGCCCTTATGCTATAGATTAGGAAGACACCCCAGATAAATGGGTTTGCTATCAAGAGAATAAAGGGAAAGACACCACACTGTACTTTAATAATATAAAGGTTGGGAATATTTAAACTGCTCTTTCAAAAGATACTTTAAGTTACCCCTAAAATACAACAAATACATTTTTCATTTTTTTGGTAATTCTTATTTACATTAATGTTAGATAGCCAATGATAACCAAGGAAAGGACTAAAAAGAAAGTCTACCATGCTGCTGCCTAGACCTTCAAAACCAGAATCTGCCTTTCAGATAATTATCCAGTCCCAGTAATGTGTGGAGAATGGTGGAAATTCTTTAAATGTTACCATGTGCAAACAAGAATTAATCAGTTTTGCAATAAATTTCAGCTTCTAAAACAGTTATTACCTCCACAAAGCATATAATAGATTTATCTGAGATAGTATGAGTGAAAATACCCATAATATGAAGTGGGTATTTTGTAAATTTTGATAATATGAGTGGAATGCATCATGCTCAATCCATGGTTTGAACCCAAGTCTATTTTGATCAGATTTACTTATCCAATGTCTTTTTAAGTCACAAAGAAGAACCACCCTGCTTAGCTTTCTATTTCCTATTGAGAGCCTGCTAACCAGTTCTCTTACTCATGCCTTAGGCCAGGACAATGAAGCCTCATCTACTGTGGAGGTTAGAGTTGATATTAAATGTACATGTGATATACGGATCTAGATTCCATACTAGAAATACATACACAGTGTTATAAGAGTATTAACTCCCAGCTACCTGGAGATGGACTAAAGATTAGTTTTAGCATATCTTCTTGAGGAGAGAACATTTGCATTTTGGGAAATAAATAAATTCTATAAGGCAGGATGGGTAGAAAATCATAATCCAGACAGCAGTATCAGAATGTGCAAATGCATGGAAGCTTGAAAGAACATGGGATGTTTGGGGAACCACATGCAACTCCTCAGGCCTACAGCAGGTTCATCCTTTAAAGTACTTTTCAAAAACTTGGAACATCTTATTGAGGTAGCAATGTTTAAAGCTGTATAGGAAGGTAGATGCAAGTCAGCCAAGGTCTCAGGCATCAGGACAAAGGACTATGAAGCTAATTTTGCAAGTAACCTTGATGGAAGTTTCAAATAGGAAGACAGCATCATATTTGTGCTTTAGAGAGTTCCCATGGTCAGCAACAGGATATATACATTGCCCAGTTAGGAAGCAATTGGAATTGTCCAGGTAAAAGGAGATTAGAGTGTAAACTGAGAAAGTGCCGCTGAGAAAAGTGAAAGGAAACAAATACTATTTAAATTAAGTAGAATTTTACAACATTTCCTTTATGGCACATTACCAAAAATATTTAACATAAATCTTTCTTAAATAGAATACTTTCTGATTTGAGTTATATCTCAAATTTTTCCTATAAGTAGTAAATGCAATTTAAAAATTTTGGAAGTTTCAAAACAGTCTAATAAAATTTCACAATAAGTTATACATTTACTGGAAGAAAAAAATATATATATTACATATATTCTGGATGGGAATTTGTAGATTATAAAACCAACCAAATAGAGAACAGACAAGTGAAATGGAACCAAGCAGTTAACTTGGCCAACCAAAATTAAACAATATCATACCAGACCCAATAGCTGAATCAAATGCAATTCTACAAAAGCCAGGAGAGGCTGGGCACGGTGGCTCACACCTGCAATTCCAGCACTTTGGGAGGCCAAGGTAGGCGAATCACCTGAGATCAGGAGTTCAAGACTAGTCTGGCCAACATGTTGAAACCCCATCTCTACTAAAAATAAAAATTATCTGGGCATTGTAGCATGTGCCTGTAATCCAAGCTACTTGGGAGGCTAAGACAAGAGGATCACTTGAACCTGGGAAATGGAGGTTGCAGTGAGCCAAGATCATGCCATTGCACGCCAGCCTGGGCAAAAGAGTGAGACTCTGTCTCAAAAATGAAATGGTCAGGAGGTAGGGTAGATTCAAAGAGGGATGTTGCTATTTAGAATTTCCATTTCCTCTGTGTTAAAATCTGGAAACTTTGATTCCTTTGATATAGCTTAGCTATAAGAAAATATTATTATGAGAAAGGCTATTATTTCCTCAATCATTCAGGTCTCCCAAATTAGGACAACTAGCCTCAGATTATTTAAAAATTTTATAAAATGTAAATGTCTTCTTATCAAATCTAGCTACTGTTACAGGTCACCTGTGGTTTTTTCTCTATTCCTTGCCTTAAAAACCTCAATTTTCTTCAGATATTTGATAGTTACATCCTTTAAGGGAGGCTAGGTCCCCACAGTTCTTAGGTGAATCCATCACAGAAATTCTGCCAATTTTTGGAACCACCACCAATGAAGTTCTAGCCAAAGGACAGGAAGGCAAAGACAATCAAGGCCCTCTGGGAAAGGTCTTTATGATTTCTGCCCTTGTCATTCTTTTAAACAGCCAAATTTAGTCATCATGCTTGGAGCTGCAGAAACTCTGGAGCAACTTGCTATCTGTAGGTGCTGGTACTGTTTTACAGGTCTGATAGAACAAAATTATGAATTCCATTATGCATCTCCTCGAATTGAGATCAAGAAGGGTGGAATGAACATATCATGAAGCTTGAGAACAGTATCCTTTAGAGCCAAAGCTTTTCCCACTGGACCATACTGTCTAAAAGAATGAGGCATGGAGGTGCTTTTATATATTCTTACAGACATTATTAGGATTGGCAAGTGCATTTCTTAAAATAACACCACAGTTTATGCTTCAAAGTGGATTTAGGTCTTCCATATTATTTTACTTTTTTTTAATTGCAAGTATCATATGTTCTTATTAAACAAAGTTTCAGATTAAAGATAGATTATTATTTGATTGTAAAAATATTAGATTCTCTCCATGCCACATATGTGAAACAACAACAACAACAAAATCAGAGCCCATGTAAATGCAAGCATGAAAATACATGCTGCAGACTCCCTGCATGCTGCCAGTGGGAATGCACTCCACCCACAGGGTCACTGAGTCAGTAAGAAGTCAGAGAGGGAATGCAGCTCTAGGTAAAGGATGACATGTGGCACAGGGAAGGACAATCCGCTCAAAATAAGAACAGCCCTGTCTTGAATTGAATTGACAAAACGGGAATGGATTGGAAAGAATTTTTCTTCATTCCCATAATAGTTACCCAACTACAGGAAAGCAATTGGGCCTCAGAAATAGATCCAAGAATGCTCACAAGAACCTCTTTCCAGTCCTCACCTTTGCAATGGTCTTCATGCCTGGTGGTTCTTTTTTTTTTTTTTTTTTNCCAGGCTGGAGTACAATGGCGCAGTCTCGGCTCACTGCAACATTCATCTCCCAGAGTCAAGCGATTCTCCTGCTTCAGCATCCTAAGTAGCTGGGATCACAGGCGCATGCCACCACGCCTGGCTAATTTTTATATTTTTAGTGGAGACAGCATTTCCCCACGTTGGCCAGGCTGGTATTGAACTTCTGACTTCAGGTAATCCACCTGCCTCAGCCTCTCAAACTGCTGAAATTACTGGTATGAGCCACCACGCCTGGCCAGGTTCCTTTTTATTCTCTCTGGAAATAAATTTTCTTTTCCTTCCTTGTTCAAAAAGTGGAAAATACTGCCATCAACAGTCTATCAGCTCCATCATGCCTTCCAAGTGTCAAATTCCTAGAGTTTAACTCAGTTTTCCTCAAGTGTCCATCTTTGGGCCAATCACTTTTGGCTATGGGAATGGGCTAAATTGGACCATCTGGAGTGAGATGCCCTCTTCTGAACCAATCAACCATAGCCAGGGATGAAGTCCCATTAAGCAATATAGTTACCTGTGTATCCACGTAATAGGGAATGGAGGAGGGAAAGTATTCGAGAAAGAGTCAGAAAGGCTGAAGCTTACAGAGTAATTTTACCTTCTGGGCTGGCTGCATAATTTGCAGGACCCACTGCAAAATGAAAATACGGGATCTTTCATCTAAAAAGCATGAAGATTTTCAAATAGCAGAGTCTTAAGCTAAGTGTGAGGTCCTTTGGAGTGTTGAGCCCTGCGTGGTGGCACAGGTTGCATGCCCACAAAGGTGGCCCTAATTGCCTTCTACCATTCCCTTGTAAAAGTAAAAATTAAAGGGCTGGGTGCAGTGGCTCACGTCTGTACTCCCAGCACGTTAAGAGACCAAGGTGGGCAGATCACGAAGTCAGGAGTTCAAGATCAGCCTGGCCAACATGGTGAAGCCCCGTTTCTACTAAAAATACAAAAATCAGCCAGGCTTGGTGGCGGGTGCCTATAATCCCAGCTATTTAAGGTAGGAGAATTGCTTAAACCCGGGAGGCAGAGGTTGCAGTGAGCCAAGACCACGCCACTGCACTCCGGCCTTGGTGAAAGAGCGAAATTTCATCTCAAAAAAAAAAAAAAAAAAAAAAAAAAAAATTAAAATAAAAATAATAAAGCAATGTAGTGACGAAGTTTACCAGGTTACTTTGCATGTCAATAAACAATATGCATTTACTGAGGACCTACTATTTGCTCAACATCCTCATAATACCATGATATAAGTGTTCCATTTTATATATGGAAAACATACTTGAGGAGACAAGAATTGTCACCCAAATTCTACAGATCCAGCAATTCCAAACTCGAGTCTTTTGAATTGTGGATGGGGGATGTTCTTACTCTGTTTAACCAAGACATGAACCTCATCATTGTTTTGGGTAATGATATTTAGATTTTCTCCCTCTTCAATCTTTTTTCAATTGATTTGCAATTTAATTAAATGGTGGGAGCAAATCCACGCTAAAGTTGAAGATGTAACCTTTTCTGTCTAGGTTAGAATTATTGTAATATATGAAAATATTATTTTATTGGACACTCAAAGATGACTAAGAACACAAATGGCAGGCCGGGGATGGTAGCTCACTCCTGTAATCCTGGCAGTTTGGGAGGTCGAGGCAGGATGATCATGAGGTCAATAGATTGAGACCATCCTGGCCAACATGGTGAAACTCCGTCTCTACTAAAAATACAAAAATTAGCTGGGTGTGGTGGCATGCACCTGTTGTCCCAGCTACTCCAGAGGCTGAGGCAGGAGAATTGCTTGAATCCGGGAGGCAGACATTGCAGTGACCAGAGATCACACCGCTGCACTCCAGCCTGGCAACAGAGTGAAAGACTCTGTTTCCAAAAAAAAAAGAAAGGACTCTAATATTAGAACCACATTACATTTCATATTTTCTAAGTAGTAGAAGTATAACTTAAATGTGAGTGTCAGGAACCCTTCTTAATATTTTTGTAAATTCCTGTGGATTTAGGCTCATGGTGACTTTTTCTCTCAGAGTTTCTGTCTCCTAAAAGCCCCAATTCCCCACATCTCATCTAACACAGACATTATTATTTTTCATTTCAACTGTGCCAACCCAGCATTTAAACCTGACCCCTTTCCCTTAATTTCCCTAAAACCAACCATATAAGTATTCAAATTTTTTGTTATTGTTGTTTGGTTTTTTGAAATTGAGACAGGGTCTTGCTCTGTCACTCAGGCTGGCGTGCAGTGGCACAATCATACCTCACTGCAGCTTCAATTTCCTGGGCTCAAGTGATCCTCCCACCTCAGCCTCCCAAAGATCTGGGATTACAGGTGTGAGCCACCATGCCTGGCAGTACTTGCATTATACTAAGTATCTCAGTCTTACATTGAAGCAACATAAATGAGTCAAAACAAGTGTTAAGTGCCTACTTCAAAGCTTTTCAGTTCCAACTCACAGTTTGCCTTCCTTTCCATTATCACAGAGGATGTTGGTTCTTTGGCCTATTATCCTACTGGGCTGTCATTACCAACCCAAAGGCATTAACATTACTGCCTCCGTTAAACCTGCAGGGGGTGAACAATACAGGGAGCACTGGTTTAAGTTTTCACATTGAAGACACTGTTCATCCCCCACTATCCCTTCCAAACCATCCCACCAGCCATTTCTCAAATTGGAATGAAACAGCAAAGAGATTAGATTTTTTTTTCTAATATATAAATCTTGCCATTCCCTGTTCCAAAGGAACTTTTTCTCAGAAGGCAGAATGGCCCACAGACAGCTTGAGTTTTAAATAAAAAATTTATTTCACCATACTACATTGGGAACAAGTAAAATAAGCTACTTTACTGTTTCATAAAACTTAATTCCATTTTAGCTTATTTTAATCTCAATTTTCTTTTGTTTCTATAGAAACAAAGAAATCAAATCCCAGCATTTAGTGCTCACAGAAGTGAATTTTCAATCTAGAAAATGGTCTTTCTCTATTGTTTTAATGTCTAACAAATTCAAAAGTGATATTAAAACCAAGTTATTTATCATAAAATCTACAATAAAAAAATACCTCCACCCCCAGACAAACAACACCAAAGAAAATCAAACTCTATATTATGATGCTCCTGAAACTATTCATGCCACAAAATAACAGTCTTGTAAGGTAGCGCTTCTCTTAGGCAACTTGGTTTCATAAATTATATATTTTAAGTGCTAGTTCCTTCTTTAATCATTAATTTTACTTACCTGACTTGTTGCTTCTCACAGCCTCTTAAAATGAAATGGAAACTGCACTTGTGCCCATCACAATGGAAATAATCTTTAGTTAAAAGTCCAGGAAAGGGCCAGGTGTGGTGGCTAACTCCAGTAATCCCAGCATTTTGGGAGGCCAAGGTGGACAGATCATGAGGTCAAGAGATGGAGACCAACCTAGCCAACATGGTGAAATCCCGTCTCTACTAAAAGTATAAAAATTAGTTGGGTGCAGTGGCACACACCTGTAGTCCCAGCTACTTGGGAGGCTGAGACAGGAGACTTGCTTGAACCTGGGAGGCAGAGGTTGCAGTGAGCAGTGATAATGCCATTGTACTCCAATCTGGCAACAGAGTGAGACTCAAAAAAGAAAAGCTCCAGGAAAATGTTTTCAGATGTGGTAATGCCAATAGAAGATTTTGCATAAAGAAATATAGAAATCCAACATTAAGAACGTTTGTTGAGTGTGCATTATATTTAATATGTTGTGGTGAGTAGAATAGAATGTGTCAAAATGTCTTAAATTAGAATCTCAGTCTTGTCTTTCATAGGGTAGAGGACTTCCGGTAAATTATGGGTCCTCTGTTTGCCTCAGTCTCTTTCTGTAAAATGGTGGCAAAATTTATCTTATAAAGTTATTGCATAGAATAAACAAGTTAATAATAATGGTAGCCACCACTTACTGGACCCTTTACAAACATGATCTAATATAACCCTCAGGACTACCCTACTTAAGAGGTGTGGTTGATTCTTGAATAACTATTTTGTTCAGTTATGTTTCTTTTCTTTTTTTTTTTTTTTGAGACGAAGTCTTGCTCTGTCACCCAGGCTGGAGTGTAGTGGTGCAATCTCAGCTCACTGCAACTTCCATCTCCCAGGTTCAAGCGATTCTCCTGCCTCAGACTCCCTGGTAGCTGGGATTACAGGTACATGCCACCACGCACAACTAATTTTTTGTATCTTTAGTTTAGATGGGGGTTTCACTGTGTTAGTCAGAATGGTCTTGATCTCCTGAACTTGTGATCTGCCTGCTTTGCTTCAGCCTCCCAAAGTAGTGTTGTTTCTTTATAATACTCATGTGAAAAAAATCTAGCCCCAGCTGGGATGATTATCTTTGTGGGTTTTCTCCACTATCCCCTAAGATGTGCATGTTAGGTTAACCGACATATTCACACAGTCCCAGTGTGAGTGAGTGTAAGTGTGGGTGGGTGTCAGTGCTCCCTGCAATGGGTTGACATCCTGTCCAGGGCTGGTTCCAACCTTATGCCCTGAGCTGCTAGAATGGGCTCTGATCACTCCTAACCTTGAATTGGAAAAAGCATTTAAATAATGACCTTGTTTGTGTTTATTAATCTTTCTTAAATATATGTATAGTCATATTTATTTCAATGTTTAATATTAGATTTTTTTTTGTTTTTTTGAGAGGGAGTCCAGCTCGTTGCCCAAGTGGGAGTGCAGTGGCGCAATCTCGGCTCACTGCACCCTCCACTTCCCAGGTTCAAATGATTCTCCTGCCTCAGCCTCCTGAGTGGTTGGGATTACAGGCACCTGCCACCACATCCAGCTAATGTATGCCATGTTGGTTAGTCTGGTCTCAAACTCCTGACCTCCTGTAATGGGATTACAGGCGTGAGTCCTCATGCCCAGCTGTGTTTTTGTTTTTATTTAGAAGTTAGGTGATGCTTTTGTGACCAGAAGTACTTCATAGGCCCTTAACTCTTATTTATGTAAATTAGCCCATGGTAAGATTGGTTTTGTTATATATTATTTTGCTTAAATTCACAGTTTCCAAGAACCTATGGGTGACATTGAAGACTTACTGTAATAATATCTCCATGTTTTTCTGGCAAGAAAATGAAGATTCAGAGGGATTAAATAACTTGTTTTAGCATTAAGTGGCAGAACTGGCATTTTTTAGTCCTGTGCTCTGAACCTCCAGTCCCTATCTACTATAGCAAGTTCATTTATGTTAGTTCATTGTTTCCTAGTTTTGAAAAGCAGCGCCTGGGCATGGTGGCTCACACCTGTAATCCCAGCACTTTGGGAGGTTGAGGCGGGCAGATCACAAGGTCAGGAGTTCAAGACCAACCTGGCCAACATGGTGAATCCCCATCTCTACTAAAAATAAAAAAAATAGCTGGCGTGGTGCGGGGGGCACCTGTAATCCCAGCTACTCCAGAGGCTGAGGCATGAGAATCGCTTGAACCAGGAGTCAGAAGGTGGAGGCTGCAGTGAGCCGAGATTGTGCCACTGCATTCCAGCCTGGGCTACAGAGCAAGAATCCGTCTCAAAAAACGAAAAAGAAAAGCAGTAGTGCTCCAAGTGTGGTCGCCAAACTGAGGCAGCAGCAGGATTACCTGGGGATTTATTTATTAGAAATGCCAATTCTCCTGCCCCACCCCAGATGTACTGAATTAGAAACACCAGGGATAGAGTCCAGCAATCTGTTTTAATGAACCCTCAGGTGATTGGGATATGTGCTAACGTTTGAGAATCACTCCATAAAGATTATAAATGAAGACATGATTTGGGGGGCTAAAAATCAATACAAGAACAGAAAGACACAAGGAACCATAATACAAGTAAAATTCTGATTAACGCAATAAAAGAGGTCAATAAAGTGCAAAGAGGAAATAATGGAGGGAATGATTAATTCAGAGTGGTCACTCTGGGAATTTGAGCAGGGTCTGAAAGAATGGGTAGGAGAAGCAAAAATGAGAGTAAAGTGGTAGGTAGGGGGAGGTGAAGAGTGTCATTAAGGTAGCTCCATTGTGCTGGAGTGCAGGAGGTGTGAGAGATGTGAGAGATATCAGACTGAGGACATGAACTGAAGCCAGCAGAGGGGGAGGATGTATTCTGTGCACAATCGGGAGGCTTTTAACAGTGTTTCCAGAGACAGGATAACAGGTTTTAAAAATATTTCCAGAGAGAGGATAACAGGGCAATAGCTATGCTTTGGAAAGAGAAATCTGATGGCAGCCTGGAGAATGGGATGGGAGGGGAGAGAGTGATAGCAGACAGTTAGGCTCAAAGCCTGGAGCACCCTCCCTGGCCAGAGCCTGCACTGAGCCCCTTAGTGAAATTGACCTCACACTATATGTGGGTCTGAGAATTAGCAGTGTAGAATGTATACCTGTAAAAAAAATACCTATAAATAATGTCTTCATCCTCTGCTACATGGTCCTTTTAAGTTTTCCTTTTAACAGTGATTAATTTCTGGCCAGGCAAAGTGGCTCACACCTGTGATCTCAGAAATTTTGGAAGCTAAGGTAGGAGGATCACTTGAGCCCAGGAGTTCAAGACCAGTCTGGGCTGGAACATGGCAAAACCTCGTCTCTACAAAAATAAAAAATTAGCAAGGTGTGGTGGCACGTCCCTGTTGTATTAGTCTGCTCTCCTGCTGCCAACAAAGATATACCCAAGACTGGGTAATTTAGAAAGAAAAGTGGTTTAGTTGGTTTACAGTTCTATATGGCTGGGGGGCCTCGCAATCATGGCAGAAGGCAGAGGAGGAGCAAAGTCACATATTGCACAGTGGCAGGCGAGACAGCATGTGTGCAGGGGAACTCCCCTTTATAAAACCATCAGATCTCATGAGGCTTATTAACTCTCACCAGAGTAGTACGGGAAAGACCACCCCTATGATTCAATTACTTCCCACCAGGTCCCTCCCACAAGACGTGTGAATTATATGAGCTACAATTTAAGATGAGATTTGGGTGGGGACACAGCCAAACCATATCACCTGTGGTCCCAGCTACTCAGGGGACTGAGGTGGGAAGGTGGGAGTATCTCTTGGGCCCGGGAGGTAGAGTCTGCCATGAGCTGTAATCGCACCATTGCATCCAAAAAAAAAAAAAAAAAAAAAGAAGAAGAGTGATTTATTTCTGACCGTGAAACTTGTGCATCTTGATTAGAAATTTATAAAATTTAGAGAACTTTAAAGATGATAATAGATTTCTATCTATTTCTTATCACTTAAACTTAGACTATCATTAACATTCTGATGTAAATCATTTGAAAGAGGTGTATGCATATATATGTATCCACATGTACATGGATCAGACCTGGATACAACTGTTTGTCTTCTTGTTCATTGAACATAGTAGGCACTTTTCCATGTAATCAAAATGATCGGAAAACACCAATTTTGAAGAGTACGGAGTATTCTAGCTCATGAGTATTCTGCAGTTTATGTAATACTCCAATGGGTATCCTTCTACACCCAGCCTTGCCTACAATTCTACATCAAGCTTACCATGACCTCACCAGCAATAAGCATCATTTATCTTCATGTGTGCTTTTTATAGCAATATAATACTGTTAGAACTGATATAGCACAACACTTGCTCTGTCTTTTTAGCGTAGCCTGAGAGTGACTTGGCTAACATTTTTAGAATTTAACTAATCCCCCTCAAAACCACTTTTCTGACACAACCATTGTGAGTCTGTGAGTACCAACTCATGCTGTCAGTAGCTATCAATAAATACCCCAAACTATGAGAAACTGCAGAGTGAAATGTCTTGGAGACCAAAGGAAAATCCCATGAGAACCAGAAGACAACAAATAAATCTGGCTTCTGGATCTACAGCAGATTCATTTATTAATTCATTCATTTTAGTAATATACAGGGTGATAAATTTGGAATAACATACATAAAGGGCTTCATTGATTATGAACAGAACACTGGGTGCAGATGAGATTTTCTTAATGCATGAGAGGTTAAGAATGATCGCTTTTGATGTTAATTGGAAGAATTCTCTATTGGGTAGGTGCTCTCTTGACAAATGAGCTCTCAGTTAATTTCAGGGCATGGTAAGTGAGTGGTACACTCTTTAAGAACCAGTTTTCCTCTCATTTATCAATACTATGCCCTATAATGCTATCTTTAAAATTGCTTTCACTTATGATTACATTCTTAAAAAATTAAATTCAGAGTGAGGTCAAGAATAGAACCACTTTGTTTTTAATTAGTAAGGAATAGTTTACAACAACAGAAAACTTATTTCTCTGTGTGTTGAACAAAGAAATTCCTACTAATACACAACTCAGCTCACAACCTCACCCCTGGAAGGTCTTCCTCACCGTTTCCAGATTGAATTAGTCAGGATGTTCTCTCTGCTTCTTCATTCCCTTCCATCTGTCTCTGTTATGTCACTTATTGTGTTGCCCTAGAGTCAACTGGTGCCATGTTGCTCTCTCCAACTGAACTGTGAGGCCCTGAAGTCAAAAGTCACAATTCTGTTCATCGCTAGCACATAGCACAATGCCCGTTATCAATATTTTCCTGATGAATTAATAGATTAATGAATAAGGACAGTAGTTGCAGTGAAATAGAGGCACACATAGTCCACTTGGTTTTGTAATAATCTAAGCAAAAAGACAATGAAGATGTGAAGTTAGATGATGATGATAGGAAACAAGGATTGTTTTATTCAAAGTCAGTGGGAATTTAAGTAAACATAGAGAAGTTAAGAAAAAAGGTGTTGGAGGCTGTCTACTGCCTACCCCAAAACATTTTGCACTTTCTTCCTTACCAATATAACTCCCATTTATGGAAACAGCACTGTGTCCACATCTTTTGAACTACACTTCTCTGCTTCCCTTGTAGATCAGGATGGTCACGAAACACTACTCTGCTCAATTCAATGTCAGCAAAGATTATCACGTGCTGCTTTCAGGAATGCTCCCCTTAAAGGGTGGCAGGTTCAGTTGGCAGATGCCTTTTGTTTCTGTGATCATCCTCTTCCTTTCTGCCTGAAATGCAGAAGTTATAGCTAGAGTTCCAGCAACTATCTCAAAAACGTAAGCATGAGCATCACAGAGAATGTCACACAGACCCTTGTTTTGGTCTATCTATCTTATAAGTGTAAAAAACATTGTGAGATAAAATTGACAGGCCTTACAATGAAACTGGGGTATTTCCTGGATCTCGAGGTCAAACAAGAGTGTAGAGACACAGATAATGCTGCAGTTTTGAGGTTTTAACACCAGGAGGTTTATTTCCATATACAAACAAAATGGCTGAGACAAAGAAGAAGGGATTGGAGAGCTGGCTTACAAAGACAATTGAAGAGTTTTGGCTTTATATACCGAGCTTGAGGAAATCCAGGTGAAGATAACAGGCTTAGGAGAAAAATCATGGTGGCCCAGCTCTTTGGAGAGAGGAGATAACCAGAGAAGGAAGAATGGATGGGTTTGCTTAAAGATAAAGGATCAGGCAAAGAGAAGATGATAATGAACAGAACCCTGAGCATGCACCTTAAAGCAACAGAAAAGTATTCATCAGAATTCAGAAGAAAACAAAATACAGGAAGAGTGCAGCAGATAGCAAGTGCAAGGATTTTCAACATGGTCACTGATGCGAAATGGCAAGAGAAGAATCAAGTTGACCCTTGGGCAGGTAGAGGGGTCTATGAAGAATATGGTTTCAGTACCTGGGAGTGGAATGAGCTGGAGATTCAAAACCCATGAGGAAGTGTTCTCAAGGAGAGTAAGCCATCCAAGATTTTGACTATGAAGGGAGGAAGAGAAAATACTGTATAACTAATACCATTAAAAGGTAGCAAGCTAGTCATTTCCCCCAGAGCAAATATAAAATATTTTTTTCATTGGCTGAAAAATATGACATTTTAATATTTAATCAAATCTAATAGTTAGTACGTTTCTACATTTAATGTGTATGGGGAATATAAAATAAGCTGCCAGTCACATTTTGGGCCAGCCAGGTTGCTGGTAGTAAATATTTGTTTTTAAGACAAATATCTGAGCCAGACACAGTGGCTTGTGCCTGTAATCCCAGCACTTTGGGAGGCTGAAGTGGTAGGATCAGCTGAGGTAGGAGTTTGAGACTCCTACCTGGGCAACATATTGAGACTCTGTTTGTTTTTGTTTTTTTGAGACGAAGTCTTGTTCTGTCACCTAAGCTGGAGAGAAGTGGCACAATATAGGCTTGCTGCAACCTCTGCCTCCCAGGTTCAAGAGATTTTTCTGCCTCAGCCTCCTGAGTAGCTGGGACTACAGGCACACGTCACCACGCCTGGCTAATTTTTATATTTTTAGTAGAGATGATGTTTCACCATATTGGCCAGGCTGGTCTTGAGTTCCTGACCTTGTGATCTGCCCACCTTGGCCTCCCAAAGTGCTGGGATTACAGGAGTGAGCCTGGCCAAGACCCTGTTTTTATAAAAAAAAATTTTTTTTATTATCCAAGTGTGATGGTATACACCTGTGGTCCCAGCTACTCAGGAAGCTGAGGTGAAAGGATTGCTTGAGCCCAAGAGGTGGAGGCTGTCTTGAGCCAAGGTCATGCTGCTGCACTCCAGCCTGAGCAGCAGAGCAAAACCATTTCTGTCCCAGGAAAGGGAAGGGGAGGAGAGGGGAGAGAGCGGAGGGGAGGGGAGGAGAGGGGAGAGAGGGGAGGGGAGGAGAGGGGAGAGAGCGGAGGGGAGGAGCCTATGAAATCCCTAAGTCCCTAATATGAGAATATTTGTAAACAATAACTGCTATTTGATAATTAAGAGCCCATGGGTTTAATGTTTTAATTCCACAATGATTTTATTATGGCCTCTGCATTTATTTATACCTTTTAACCCTCCTTTCTTAATGGGTGAAAATTGGATGCTAAAAATTGCCAAGATCAGCATTGCTTCATACTTGGCATTGGCCCAGCAAGAGTTTTCTACTCTCTCCCCTAGATCTTTATATTTAGCAAAAGCCATATTTTGGATCCAAGTAAGCTACTCCAAGCTCATACTGGCACCCCTCCTAAGTCAACTCACCCACTGATGCTATAGAGTATGTAACTTCATGGAAAGAAGGTTCAGGGAAAATCGAGGATCTAGCCACATTCTCATATGTCTGTATTTGGACTGGCACCAAAAATTATGAGTATATAAAATCACCATGATCATCATTTATACATGTATTAATAGCCAGCAATTTTTCTAGCATTAACTGTGTGCCAAATATATTATACACATTACTTGATTTCATTCTCCCAACAGCATTAACCCCATTTCACAGATGATAAAACTGATTGTCAAAGATTTTTAGTGACCCATATAGGGCAATAGAGCTAGAAAGTAGAAGAGCAGAAATCTGTACCCAGATGTGTTGTATTGTAAAGTTCAAACTTCTAATCACTGGGATTTACTGACTTTCATATTATCACAGACATTCCAATTTTAGAAGTATTTTTATAATGTTGCTCCTCATAATGACTCAATTAAAATGGACATACTCATTTTTCATTTTTATTATTAATTTTACCCACAGGTAACAACTGAGCCTCAGAAATATGCCCTAGACATTCAGATGGCAAGATCAAGTCAACATTCAAGCCCAGATATTCCACTCTAAATTCTAATCCCCTTCTAATTACTTTACACTAGAACATAAGTATGTTTATTAAATCTAGTCTCTGCTGTGGTGGTCAGATACCTGTACTACAACCACTTGGATTGACTGTTTTCTTTGTTCTTAGTTGCCTGTTTTAAAAACACCATCCTCCAAAGGCTTCTAAAATCCAGTAATCCACATTAGAGATGGATCTACCAGATTATTTGGAACAAGGCTTTGGGGTCGATCATTTTTAGAACCAAAAGCAGAGCAGACCATTTTGGGTTTACTATTTTGAGGTTCTGAAACGTTCAGTTGCATTTGTTCCCTTTGGTCTGCAGCCAGGAACAGAGGCAGAAGGGCTCAAATACCAAATGAAAGGGTGTTCTCACAGTGTTTCTGGCCAGGACCACAGTGGAAATATCAGAAAGCTCACGAGCAAAGCTGTTCTTCTGAGATTTTTATCTCAGAAACCTGTAAAAGCAAGATGCATGAAAAATACATATATGTTTCTCTGAGTAGTCATCTGAAGCAAACTCTTACTGTAAACTCTGCCAAACCTGACTTTACACATCACATCATGTCTATTCATCCATCCCAACACCATGTGTCTATGCCTGTGTCTTCTTCTGCTTGAATGAGTAGGTGATTCTTTTGCAAGTACACCCCAATCAGAGATACACTTGGCCATTTTGCTTCTCATTTCCAGAAGGACACATTAGAAGCTGATTATTCTTTCTTTAAGAGTGCAGACCAGACAAATGAGGTCACCAAAAAATCTGCATGATTATATTCATCTTCCCAAAAGCTCTTAAATCATTGACTTAAAAGAAACAGTGCTATCCTCAAGACTCAAATTTTTACTGCATCTATATCCATTTCTACCACTTATTTTTGATCCCTGGATTAATATCACTCGAAGCATAACCTGCATTTCTAAATTTTATCCCATTCGACTGGTTTCCAGGGTAAAATAGGAGCTCTCGAAATGTAACTGTCTTCCCTTTATTTAACAGTCATGGACTTGTGAATTTCTACTGTTTAGGTGTGAATTTTATTTCTAAATTGAAGGTTTAATTTTTTCTAGATCATTTGTGTTCTGCCTTTATAACTACCTCAGTTAAAGTAAAAACTACAGTATTTAAATGGAATCACGTTCAATATGAGAGTCCATTTAAACCAGCAGTTCAGGAAAAGAACAGATATTCTTCACAATGATCAGAAAGGCTAGGTTTCAATCAGACTAAAAACAATCAGTCAATTCCTTGAGGCAGGTTATAGAAGGTAGAACATTAGTTAGTGATCATAAAGAGTAGTGTTCACTAAAGCAAGTTCCATCCAACATCAATAAATAATTGCCACTGGAAGAAAGAATTGGGTAGTCAAATCACTTTGAGAAACACTGAGTTCAACCAACGTAGCCAGTTCCTTTTTTTCAGGTCCTTTCAGAAACTTTAAGGCGCTAATGGTCCCATTAACAGTCTGGAAGGGAGTGTAATGTGCAGCTGCCAAATATGATGGATGGTACACAGTTTTTCCATAAAGCATCCCATAGGGTTATTGCTCCTTAGAATTCACTTTGGGGAGCTCTGAACTAGAACAATCATGGCCCACTGAAAGAAAAATAAGTGACCCTCTTCTGAGCATTGCACTGGTGTCTTAAATATATCATTGTAGTTAGTCTTCACAACAACCCTGTAAGCTGAATAAAAAATGCTGTCCCTATTTTACAAATGAGGACACTCAAGTGTGATGGATTTGTCAGTAGTTATTGACCCCCACTGCTTTTAAACAATACAGAGACCAATCTCTGACCTACTGAGCTAGAATTTCAGGAGGATGGTTCAGGTGTATATGTGCATATATAAAGCTCAACAGATGGTTTTGTCATGCAATAATGTTTGGGAACCATTGGAAGAAACTATTTCCCCATGGCCGCATTTTTTTTTTTTTTTTTGAGACAGAGTCTTGCTCTGTCACCCAGGCTGGAGTGCAGTGGTGTGATCTCGAGTCACTGCAACCTCTGCCTCCCATGTTCAAGCGATTCTCATGCCTCAGCCTCCAGAGTAACTGGGATTACAGGTGTGAGCTGAGACATTGAATTCTATCTTCTGACTCCCAAGTGCAGTGTTCTTTCTTACTAAAACATACCACCTATGAATGATTCTCAGCTGCTGGGTGTCTCTAGATAAAAATCTGGAAATTGTCAGAAGATACACACTGGCTGATTGGTATCCTTTCACCTTCACTGTTCAAGGTGGAACAGTAATCTCTAAGATAGCAGGTAAACAACACAATTCTTTAGAAATAAAAGTCAACACATTAAATTTCACACACTTTCTGTGAAAGCACCTAGAGACATATATCTTATAAACATTGCATAAGGTATTGTCAGATATGAATGCTTTCCTTGCTATTATCAAATGGAGGCATTGTTGCATTTCTTCAGAGCATTATGTATGGATTTTGAATGTTGGGTGACTGGTCCTTAAAAATCTAAATTAAGCTTTGTTCTCAAATATAAAATAAGCCCTTTTCTTTGGCTTCTCTAAAATCCATGGAAACTTTCCTTTTCACATGCAATGGTGAGTTTTCCAGATCTGCCTGCCTGCCCTTTCGTTCTGATTGTGAGTGTTCTGGTTCAACTCCCATTTCTGCAATAAAATTGCTTGTTAAAAAAAATTGTCAGCAATTATTAACCCCTTTGCTTCTACTTCCCCTGGTGACAGCAACTGGACAGACTCCTGATCTAAACACCGAGTTTGTCCAATTAAAGTGCCTCAAGTGCTAATTCATGGGGGGTAGAGGATGTATTATTTTATTTCTAAAGCAATTTTTCTACCCTGCAGACATTTTACATTAATCTCCTTAGGCTTCTTACACTTTGCTGGTGTCTCTGTTAATAGGGAAACTGTAGCAGGACTTAACCAGGTAGAATGCCCCCTCATTTAGGCCACTCAACAGCAGATGAACACACTTCTCAGTTATTCCATGAACTTTGGAACCAGGCAAGCAAACACCCAAACCTTGAAAAAATGTGTCCCTTTGCTCTCAAACGGGCTAGGAAAATTACTTAGAAAGGAGCGAAGGAAAATTCAAAGAGAAATGAACTTGTCTTGTTATATATACAGATAAAATGGCTATTTTGGGATACATTGTGCATAGTTTAGTAATACACAGAATATTCACTCACTTGAGCCTAATGGCTCTTTGAAAGCCATTAAGGTGTACTAAGTCAATATATATATATTTTTTTTTGGTATGTGTGCTAATTTGAAAAAACACATTGTTTTACTTAGAATGCATTCTTTCTTTCTTTTCATTTCTTTTCTTTTCTTTTTTTTTTTTTTTTTTTGAAATGGAGTCTTGCTCTGTCACCAGGCTGGAGTGCAGTGGCGCAGTCTCGGCTCACTGCTACCTCAGCCTCCTGGGTACAACGATTCTTCCGCCTCAGCTTCTCAAGTAGCAGGGACCCCAGGTGCACGGCCGGGCTAATTTTTGTATTTTTAGTAGAGCCAGGGTTTCATCATGTTGACCAGGATGGTCTCAATCTCTTGACCTCATGATCCACCCGCCTTGGCCTCCCAAAGTTCTGGGATTACAGGCGTGAGCCACCGCACCCAGCCTAGAATGCATTCTTTAATGTCAGACGTTACTGTCCCAGAAGTGGCTCCCTATTTGTATTAGGCACTTTACTGAGTAGGGAAGGGAGGTAAAGCCTTGTGGAAGAGAGTTTCTTGTGCACCTAGGAAAGCTCTGATTAACAGCTGATATTTGTTTCCAAAAATCCATTTGAAAGTTGGAAAATAAATGCTTTGGGGGTGAGTCACATCCTCTAAGAGTTGCAAGCAATTCCTGACAAGAAGGAGCTAAGAATATTCTTAAGAGTTAAGAAAACTCCTATTTTGACATCAAATATCAAATGTCCCACAAACTTGGGAGAGAGAAAGTTTTGCAAAGTGTTTCAGGGGTGAGGGTGTTTACTGTTAACCAAAAAATGGGGAACAAGAATCATATTGCATGGCTTTATTTAATCAAATAAGAATAATTGTTTAGAGATTATTTGTCAAACCAACTTATTCCCTCAACGAGGGACAGGAAATCTGGAGTGCTAACATGACTTACCCACTATCCTGGAGCTACTAAGGAGCAGAGTGAAAGCTTGCTTATGTCTTACCCCTTCCATGCTCACTCCATGGTAGGTCTTCTGCATGCACCAGGAGAAGTTGTCAATGCAGCTCCCTATAACAGAATCTCACCAAGGTATTCCAAAACCAACAGTTGGCCAGGCATGGTGGCTTACACCTGTAATCCCAGCACTTTGGGAAGTCAAGAGATTGAGACCATCCTGGTCAACATAGTGAAACCCCATCTCTACTAAAAATACAAAAATTAGCTGAGTGTGGTGGTGTGCACCTGTAGTCCCAGCTACTCGGGAGGCTGAGGCAGGAGAATCGCTTGAACCTGGGAGGCAGAGGTTGCAGTGAGCTGAGATTGCACCATTGACCTCCAACTGGCGACAGAGTGAGACTCTGTCTCAAAAAAAGAAAGAAAGAAAGAAAAACAACAGCAGCAGCAAAACCACAGTCAGCCCAGTTTTAAGAGACCCCCAGTTTGATTTCACTGCATGCCCGAACTTGGATCATAACCCTCATTTATATCCATGTATTCCCTATCTTGGATGGTAGCATCACCTCAGGTACCATACTCCAGAGCTGAGAGTCAGCCTGGATTCTCTCTCTTCCTTCTGCCCCTGAGCTCACCCTCCTCTGCTACCAACCACCCAGCCCTCCTACTGTTCTGCGTCCCAGTGAACCTGGCCTCCATCAAGCCCTTACAGCCTGGCCCTGGACCACACACAGACCATATCACCCGTTTGCTAATGGGCTTTACCATCCTAATTGTTATTCTTCACACAGGTTTGAGCAGAGGTATTTCAGCTGTGCCCAAGCCATCATTTGTCCTTATGCATAAAGCTTGAGCAACTTGGCCTGGGAAAGAAAACACCCATGATCTGGCCCCTGCCTGCCTCTCCAGTAGCGTCACTCTCATTACTCCCTACCTCTAGCTCTGTGCACCGTTGCACTGATTCCTTACCCACCCATCCCCACCCCACACACACGCTCCACACACATACACGCACCATGTGGGTTCATCTCCACATGATTTTCCTGCTCCACTGCCTGGAATGCCCTCTTACTCTTGCCTCCTCCACCTAGTCCACCTAGATAACTTCAACTCATTCCCTAAGGCTTGAAATAGATACCGTCACCACCACCTCTGCTAGAAGACTTCCCTTGTCCCCTGACACTCCACACTCACCAATGAGGTAACTCTCCCCAGTGTTCCCATGAGGCACTCTATCCTACATTTCTGCATTTCATTCTCTGCACATGATCTTCACCCATTATGGAAGAGGGTGAAGTAACTCTTTGAAGTTCAGAATCATGTTTTATTCATCTTTGTATTCTAAATGCCTCTCATGGGGCCCAGAGTCTAATAGGTGCTCAGAGTGTGTTGAATAAATGGAGAAATAAAGCATTTAAATCTCAGATAATTCCATTTTCCAAAATTATGCTATAGTATGGATTCTCATTTTAATATAAGTGTAAGAATTTCAATCTTTTATTTATTTTATTTTATTTTTAGGAACTGCAAGCATGCACATTTTTACTTTGTTGACACATAATATCAAAGGATATCAAGTATTTTAAGTAGGACTCAATAATACTGTAATGTGGTGGTTCACACTTGTAATCCCAGCACTTTGGGAGGCGGAGGCAGGCAGATCACAAGGTCAGGAGACTGAGACCATCCTGGCCAGCATGGTAAAACTCCGACTCTACTAAAAATACAAAAATTAGCTGGGCATGGTGGCACGTGCCTGTAACCCCAGCTTCTTGGGAGGCTGAAGCAGAATAATTGCCTGAACAAGGGTGTTGGAGGTTGCAGTGAGCCGAGATTGTGTCACTGCACTCCGGCCTGGCAAGAGAATGGGACTCTGTCTCAAAAAATAATAATAATAAATAACAATAATACCGTAATGGCCTATAGTTGCAAATAAGCTTTTCTTTCTTAATTTGAAATATTATCAGAATAAAGGATGAAGGCAGTGGAAGAAAATCATCTAACCTTTAGTATCCACTACTTGCTAGGAGTTATAATCTCCACTTTGCAGGTAAATAAATATAGTTACATAGAGGTCAAATAACTTATATATAGCAGAGTCAGGATTAGAACTCAGATCCATCTGAATCAAAATCTATGTCCCTTAACTGCACCAAGTTGCCACTACCATATTACATTTAGATTCTATACAACCCATACGACAATGCATGAAGAATTTTTAAATGTTTAATACATGAGAGATTCACAACTGTGCTTATAAAGTATTTTTTGAAGTGAATTTCATTATTTTAAATAGCTTGTGCTTGATTTCTTTAGAGAAAAGAAAGAAATAATCAAAATAAGGATATAAAAATCCTTGGCTCTGAACATTGCTCACCCTTTAAAGGCTACAGACCATGCATGGCCTCTGGCTCAGAGGAAGCCCAGATGAATTGTATTTTCCCTTCTCCCTCATCCAGCAGAGCACAGCTTTACAATCCCCCTTCCGTTATTACCCGTTGTTTCTTTTACCAACCCCATCTCATTTTAAAATATCATTTTTATGACGGGTAATGTTACATGGTAGAAAACTGTAAAAAATTAATGGATAGAGTTGGTATGAGGAAAATGCATTATTTCAATAGTTTTATTACTTTTGTCCATTACACATTTACAAGTTTTGTTGTTTATACGGATATGTTTTATAGATGGCTCTATTCAAAACATATTACTTTAACACTTTGATCATTGAGAAATTTAAATCAACATTTGGCTTACTTTACCACAGGAAGAACTCTTTTTTGAAATATTTACCCAGATTGTTGTTAATATTCTTTTTGTAAAAAAAAAATTTATTAGAACCTCTCACAGAGGGTCATATAAAAATTATCTTAAGGTTGAACAAATGCCATGAGCCCATTCATTTAGTTCCTGAAAGCCCAACAACAAATATCTGTTAGAACATCTATTGTTCTCAAACTCCTGTGCTCAAGCGATCTCCCAACAGCTGGGATTACAGGCCTGAGCCACGGTGCCCAGCCACTTCTGTTGTTCTCAGTATTTTGTTTTGTTTGTCACTGACTCAGTGCCTAGAGCAGTGCCTGGTGCTGGTGTGTGCTTTCAAAATGCATGTCCAGTGAGAAAATGCTGTCTAGTAATCTGAACTCAGTCATCTAGTGATATTTTTTCTGTGTTCACATTTTCATTCTATCACTTAGTCTATCAGTTAATCTCTGACTAAATGAAGCAAAAGAGGAAAATTATTGGAAGGATATGGAGTGGCTCATAGAAACCAAAAGCTGGACACTCAGATCATGAGGGAACAAAGATGGGAACCAAATAGCTTCAGGACTCCAGGTAGCAGGGGTGAATAAACAGCCTCTTCAAGGTTCTGCTCCCAGGAAGAATCAGTTCCAAGTATATTGCTACTTTTGTGTCTCATCACTCAGAGTTCAACTTCCCAGAAGAGAAAGGCTGAGTGGCTGAGCTTGAGCTATTCCCCCTCCCTAAGACTGGAGGGGATAGGAAGTGGACTTGGCAAAGCACCACATAAACCACATAGTCTGAGACCAAGCAGGGATGACTCCTCAGAGAAAATCCAGGTATTCCTCCTGAATGACAAATGAAACTGACAGATATCTATCAAGTCTCTGTCAGCATAGTGGATGGACTTCGACTGCTTCTTCTAACAAAGTGATGGAATTCTTCCATATTAATTTTGCACCCTGAGACCTCAAGTTTCATTTTTTATATAAAATAGCCAGCAGTTTTGTACAATATTTTCTAATTGCATGCTTTCTCTCACATTCTATTTCTCATGCCCACTCAGTACAAAGAAATAGAAAATTGATTACTTTTTAGCCTTTTGGCTAAGATCAAGTGCAGAAATAGAAAACTGAATAATAAATACAAGGAATTAGTTAATAGTAAGGGAGCTGGGAAAAGTTGATTTTGGATGAGCAAAACCTTAAAATCATTATATCGTAAGCCTAAGGTGTAAAATTATCAACCATACTAATACTAATTAATAAACAATGATGTTTATGAGAGTCTTTTAAAATGTGTGGGTCTCCATAAAGAGACTTGAAATTACAGATCTTATGCTCAAGTAAACACAAAAATATTGTTTGAAGAACCCATAAAATGAGTTTTTCTTTTTTTTTTTGAGCCAGTCTCACTCTGTTGCCCAGGCTGGAGTGTAGTGGTGTGATCTCCGCTCACCGCAACATCCGCCTCCTGGGTTCAAGCGATTCTCCTGCCTCAGCCTTCCAGGTAGCTGGGATTATAGGCACCCACCACCATGCTCGGCTAATTTTTGTATTTTTAGTAGAGACAGGGTTTCACCATTTTGGCCTGGTTGGTCTTGAACTCCTGACTTTGTGATCCACCTGCCTGGGCCCCCAAAGTGCATAAGGCAAACTGAGAAAAACTCTTCAGTGGGAGGGATGAAGGAAGAAAGCAGTTGGTTCCCCTTCATGGTCCAAAACTTTGCTCTTGATACTTCTCCACCTAACAAGCTATTCTCTTTCTCTTTCTCTAGACAATTCAAATGGCACCTACTCTTAAGACATTTTGTGTAATATATTTCTCAATTCAGTTAGCCAAGCTTTCTGTCCTATTCCTACACTATTTCCTAAATGCAAGTATTGCAGCCTTATTTCCGTGGCTTTTTCTCTTAATCTGTCATAGTAGTACATTATGTTTATTGAGGATTTATCATGTGCTAGACATGTATTTTGTAATACTCAGAAGTTTTCTAATAAGTAGGCTGGTCATGGTGGCTCACACCTGTAATTCCAGCACTTTGGAAGGCTGAGACAGTTGAATCACTTGAGGTCAGGAGTTTGAGAACAGCCTGGCTAATAAGGTGAAACCTCTTCTCTACTAAAAATACAAAAATTAGCTGGGTGTGGTGGCAGGCACCTGTAATCCCAGCTACTAGGAAGCCTGAGGCAGAAGAATCACCTGAGCCCAGGAGGTGGAGGCTGCAGTGAGCTGAGATCAAGCCACTACACTCCAGCCAAGGTGACAAAGAAGAAAGACTCCATCTCAAAAGAAGAAAAAAAAGCATTATAATGAGTAAAACTTTTATATTTTAGGTCTATGTTTATAAATATCATAAATACTTTGTATTATATTATTTTATAGTATTAATTATAAGTATCATATTATATTATCACCCCAACAACCCTTTGGAGTAAGTCTCTGGTTGTCTTTATTTTATAGACCAGAGCGATTAAGTGCAATCATGAGTCACTTAATGATTGAGAAACATTCTGAGACATGCATTGTTATGCGATTTTGTTGCCACTGTGTGAATCAAAAAGTGTAGTTACACAAACCTAGATGGCATAGCCTGCTATATACCTAAGCTACTTGGTGTAGCTTACTTCATCTAGGCTACAAATCTGTACAACCTAATATTTGTATAAATTTGTGCAGATTTGTATAGAAATCTGTACAAATATTACTGTACTGAATCCTGTAGGCAATGGTGACACCATGGGATTTGTGTATCTAAACATAGATGACGTACAGTAAAAATATGGTATTATAATCTAATGGGACCACTTTTTTTTTTTTTTTGAGACAGAGTCTGGCTCTTGTCACCCATGCTAGATTGCAGTGGTGCAATCTCTGCTCACTGCAACCTCTGCCTCCCAGGTTCAAGCAATTCTTCTGCCTCCTGAGTAGCTGAGATTATAGGCGGCCACCACCACACCCAGCTGTGTTTTTATTTCTTTTTCAAATTCTATAATGATCTATATGCAGAAGATCCAAACTCTCATCCAATACTTCTCACTCCCAGGAAAAGAGCAGAAACTCAAGCAATAAAATGGAGGGTGGAATTACTAACTACCCTAGTTAAATTTTTATATCTGCATATAGATGTGTATGTGTATATATTTGCCAAGGGCAAATAGATGAATTTTCTGAAGTTAAGCTGGGGATGCAATTCTAGTGTATATGCAGGAGAGGAAGGGGCTAGAGGGATAGTGGAACCCAGTTATGATCCCTTGTCTCACTTTCTATCAACGCTTAAGATCTTCAATTAAATTTCTAACTCCTCTCTTAGCTGTATAAATATAAAGCCCCTTTATAATGAAGGTGGTCAAGAGAACTAATTATCCTATAAAGATATTGTCCTTCATAACAGACTATGAAATCATTATATTTTTCCAATGCGAGCTTATTTTCCAATACATCCACATAAAATTCAATCAATACAGATCGTATTGAAACTGAAAACTAGCCCAACAATTATCCAAAATCAAGGGTAAAAAATGCAGCTAGGATCAGGAATCTCCACTGTGTATGTTACTTGCGATGTTTGTTTGTTTTTGAGATGGAGTATCTCCTTGTTGCACAGGCTGGAGAGCAATGGCGTGATCTCCGCTCACTGCAACCTCAGCCTCCTGGGTTCAAAGGAATCTCCTGCTTCAGCCTCCAGAGTTGCTGGGAGTACAGGCTCCCACACCATGCTTAACTAATTTTTATATTTTTAGTAAAGATGGGGTTTCCCTGTGTTGGCTAGGCTGGTCTAAAACTCCTGACCTCTTGATCCATCTGCCTTGGCCTCCCAAAGTGCTGGGATTACAGGCTGTAGCCACCAGTGATTTTTGTTTTTAAGTAGCAACTGTATATTTTGAGTGGGCCAGTCACATGTCAGTGTCACTTAGTATGTGCTCAATAAATACTTGTTGAATAAAGGTCTGACAGATCAGATCTCTTAAAAAATGCTTTAAACTTGACTGCAAATTTAATGCAATAGACCATTCACGATCTAGATGCTATTGTTTCAAAAACTTCAATGACATTTTTTGTCTCCATAACTTACCAGTATTGAAAATAAAGTAACTCAAATAAGAATGTTGTAAGTTTAGCCTTCTGCAAATTAAGCAAGAAATACTATTGCTCATTGCACTATAATACATCAAAAATAGTTATATGACATGACATATTCTCTTCACCATGATGACCTCCCAACTTTACTGTGGTACTGTCATTTTTAGGTGACACCTGCTTTGCTTGCAACCAACAGCTCTGTGTGTGCTGTGCAGCAGCAGATGGCTTGAGGCATGATGTGTTAATGGCAGTGATTACTTTATGAATAGTGACAGCTGATCAGAGACATAATAAAACAATAGTGGCTGCCATCCTGGAAAAGGTGCTAAATAGAGGTGACATGCTTAGTGAGGTTTATTCCCCTCTCTTGAACCTCATTATCAATTCCAAAGGGACACAGGGGCTAGCCAGCAGTGGTAGGCTCAGATGCATTGGAAAGAACCGAACCAGCACAAAGATTTCCCTCTGAGTTAATTGGAGTCAGTCAGGGTGTACAGCTTTTAATGTGCAAGCTATTTGGGTAAATGTGAATGTGTCTTCTCAACTTTACTCCTCATACACTGTCCTCTGAGATTGTGGCCTGATACTCACCACTTTTAAGAAATCTAGTTCCTATCACTCTTCTTTATGAATTAGCCTTGAGCCAGGGTAGAAATCAGCATAATAGAGTATGAGGAAATCCACTTGTGTGTCTCGTGAAATTACATTTCTAAAGACAAGTGGTTTTCTGAACACATTTCTAGCTGGAATTCATAACTCTAGGAAAAGTTAATAGTGAAGGGAATAACAGTCAGGTTTCTATTAAAGGTTATTCATTCATTCCACAAAGTGGAGACTGGAGAATGAAGCAAATAATGTGAAGTTCTTATCTTCAAGGTGCATAATCTCATAAGAAAGACATATGTAGACAGTTGTAATCCAGAGTGATGAGTCATGATTATCTTCCATATTGAGTACAAGATTAGCCTGGGATTTGAGACAACAAATATGTTTGGGGATGGCATCGTGCTCAGTTGCCCAGGATGGATGGTGGTGGTGTGATCTTGGCTCACTGCAACCTCCACCTACCAGGTTCAAGCAATTCTCCTACCTTAGCCTCCGGAGTAGCCGGGACTACAGGCATGTGCCATCATGCCCGGCTAAATGTTGTAGTTTTAGCAGAGATGGGGTTTTGCCATGTTGGCCAGGCTGGTCTTAAACTCCTAACCTCAAGTGATCCACTCACCTTGGCCTCCCAAAGTACTGGGATTACAGGCGTGAGCCACTGCACATGGCCTAAATGTATATAAAATTACCTAATAAAATAAACCTTTAATATTCCATTGAGTTTACCCAATCCTTGTAACTTATCCTGGATTACCAAGATATCTGCTTAAACTATAGAGCTTTTTACTAATTCAAAAGAACATGAGGTCTTCCATGGGCCATCTGCTCTGTTGAAGCTTCTGGTAGGTCTTGCTCTTGTTTTTAGTTCTTTGTTACTTATATGCAAAAACCTAATATGCATGAGGGCATCTAAATAACGTAAAGCAAAAAATACTGTACATAAAATATTTTCCACTCCCTTTGATGGGGAGGGATGAGAAGCATTCAAATGGATTTAAAGGCTTCTTCTCTGCAGAATAAATGTGTATGCCCATCTTCATTGGATTCCCCTGAGCTCATGATCCACAGCCTGGAAAAGCCAGCTAGTATCATGTGAAATGAATGGGCATCTCTTCGTATGTGCAATCTGCCACCAGCATTCTTTTTATAAGTCTCAGGACCAAAAGTAAATGAGAATATTACAATGACTTCATCCTGCCCATTACGGTATCTTCCCAGAGTGACTATTAGAGAATTACTGTATTATGTCTGCCCTGGAGACATTTGAAGGTCCTGATATATTTCAGCAATTTTACTTAACCTAGTAATTAGTTTACACAGTTTTATGAAGATTTTACTGCTTTAAAGATGACAGTTTTTCTTCTCAAAATTAGTTCTGATAGCCAGTCACTTCATTTCATGGTTTGAGACTGGATATACTGGTTAAAAGATCTTCATTTAAGAATATGGGAAAACATCCCCTTTCACTAACTAAATGTGGTTTGGTACATCCTCCCTTTTTTGTTAATTTTATTTTTTGGGCCTATATACCACGTGGGATTGTTTACAAGGCAAAGGGAAATGTAATTTATTATTTTTTTTGAAAACGCAGTCTAGATATACAGCTGACTCTTATTAGGAATAACAGGAGCCTTGCATATAAAATGCAGGAAAGTAATTTAGTAACTTCCAAGGCTTTGAAAATGTTACACACACATCTGTAACAAATAACAAAAACACACTGGACCTGTTAATTCAATGAATAGGTTATTAGTTGTGCACCTTCTCTGTTCCTTACACTGTCCTAGGCATTGAGGCACAGCAGCAAAAACAAAATAATTCCCTTCCTTCTTGAAATGGACACTCTAGAGGAGGGAAGAAACAATGAACAAAAACAAATAAATACAGAGGAAAGAATGAGGAAGGGATCAGGGAAAGCTGGGGGAGAGGGGACATTCGGGAAGAGATCTGAACCAGGTGAGAGGATAGGCGGTGCAAAATGTGGAGAGGGGATATTCCAGAAAGAGGGACGAGCTTGTTTGTGAAGGCCCTGCAGTGGAAAACTGCTGAAGAGCTCCAGGCAATCCAGTCCTCACATAGTGCATACCTAAGATTGCCTTACAACCTGGATTCATGGATTTATCAATATTAATAAATGAAAGCACCAAGTGACTGGTCCTGGGGAATTTCTGCATCATTTCAGGCACATATATGAGAGCATGTAAAATTTCTCAGACACAACGGTGAAAAAGACACAGATAGAAAAAAATGGCCAGGCCTGGTGGCTCCCACCTGTAATCCCAGCATGTTAGACAACCAAGGCAGAAGGATCATTTGAACTCAGAAGCTCAAAGCCATTCTGGGCAACATGGCAAAACCCTGTCTTCCCTAAAAATACAAAACTTAGCTGGGCATGGTAATGTGTGCCTGCAGTCCCAGCTATTCAGGAAGCTGAGGTGAGAGGATCATCTGAACCTGGGAGATGAAGGTTGCAGTGAATCGAGATCCTGCCACTGCACTCCAGCCTGGGTGACAGAGTAGGACCCTGTCTCCAATCAGCCAATCAATCAATCAATAAAGAGCATATTTATACGTGGTTCCTTATGTACTCAAGCAAATGTTCTCTAATGTAGCTACTTTACCTAGCTACATTAGAGAACTTTTTTTTTTTTGGTTACTCTCCATCTTCTTCTCTTGGCTATTCCTCCACCAAAAGTAGTAGAGCTGAAAGGATGCTGCTTTGGATTGTTGACACTCATTTCCGACTCTGGAATTAAATCCACTTTGCTTACTAAGAACCCCTCCTGACCACCAAGCAATGCAGTTCCAGGATCAGAGGTCATCCTCTTCCAATCTTTGACTTTCACCTCGAGTTGTAGATGACCCTTCAGGAAAACATGTGGTGAAAGTAGTTTTGCTCTGTGAGCCAACAGAAAATTGGCCCTTGAGATGACTTTTAACAGGATTTTGCAAGCCATGAGCAGAACAACACGGGTTCCGACCAGGCATGGAATTCAGAGTTGTAATAGAAAACATTTATTTGGATTCAGCTAAATATCCTAACACATGTTAGCATTTGCTGCCAATATGCTTCCTAATTAAGAACAACATAAAATCATAGGAAATCCTGCATCCTGTCTTCATGCACTTCTCATGTATCTTTAGTGCCTTGGACTTCTTTCTCAAGCACATACACACTCACACACACAATACAGGTCGATTCAAAAGTCCTGTTTTGCCAACCATGAACTGTAGCGTCATTAACAAGATTAATGTACATTCCAGAAGGTACCACCAAACATTTCTTCTTCCTTCTTAAATAAATGCTGCTATTAAAAACTAATTGTAAAAATGCTAATAAGCCATCCCCCAAATAAAAGACCAGCAACATTTCATTGATAAAGTAATGTCTGTAACTGATGTGAAACTTCAAATAGTTTATAAATATATATACACATATATATCTTATATATTTAAGATATATATACCTAGATCATAGGTATACATGTATATATAGCTTCTGTCTAGGATTGCCTGGACTATTGGCCATGTTTGGATGAACAGATTCAACGTGATAAAATACACAAGCATGACCAATAGTCCTCCAAGATGAAGGACAGGTTAGGATTTGGTTTTCCTCTTAGCTCCTCCTTAAATCCATGCTTATTTCATTTGAAAATATATAGAGATAAATGTGTGAGTCCCGAATTATCACCCCCTCATGACAAACAAATGAACGTTACAGGATCACTGCACAGGTAAAAATATATTTGGTATTTCTAATTATGGCTAGAATTGTACAAGTTAATCTTAGAATACCCTGATTTATCAGTGGCCCTACATAGCCAAACTAATTGTTTCTATTCCCCAACATCAGGCAGAAATTATTTTTAAAAAATTAAAAAGCAGGCTGGGCGCGGTGGCTCACACCTGTAATCCCAGCACTTTGGGAGGCCGAGGTGGGTGGATCACGAGGTCAAGAGATCGAGACCATCCTGGTCAACATGGTGAAA
>NW_016107334.1:6406059-6437645 GCF_001604975.1 Cebus imitator
AAAAAAAAAAAAAAAAAAAAAATTAAAAAGCAGAGGGAAACCAACCACTCAGGCACATTGTATGTTAAGTTTCTCCCTCTAGTTCCATTTGACTTTTTTTTTCATGCACTGAAGTAGACTCTGAAATAACACATAGAAATAAAACCTGGGTCTGAAAAGTTATCTTAAAACATTTTCCTCAAGACATTTTTATGATGTTCAGAATTATTAATTTTTTTCAAAAGAAACGCACATGCTCCTGTTGCTTCCTTCCTGAGCATAGCTTTGCATTCCTCTTCATCTTTCCCCCCTTCTGAATCTATTTATTGCTTGTTGTTCTTGGCTCTTTCTCACTTTCCATTTTTCATGATTAGTTCTTTATGATCATGTGTTTCCTTTTCTTCTCCCCGCTGTGGCTGCCAGCCCAGTTGTTCTCTCCGGGCCCTCGAGTTTCCCTTCACTAATGAAACAAGAGCTGCTTCCCTCCCTGGCTTTTGCCATCCAGCTGTTTCCTTTTTAAAATATAAACTCATCTTTATTCAGTGAAGTTCCTGGGCAAACCTGACTCCTTTTGCAGAAGAGTTGATAATAACCTGAGGGATTAAAAAGGTTTTAGGAGGAACGCATATCTGGAAAACTTGGGAGTGGGTGGAAGGAGGGTCGGTAGAAAATGAAATTCATTTTTGAAAGATTCTGAGAAAAAAAACAAAAAACATTTTCCTTAATGTTTTAATCCTCCTCAGCAGCTCATGTGGCAGCTTGGCCTTGAGCATTCTCCTGAAGTCCATCCACCTCTTCCTGGCAAATTTCACCTGCCACCTTGCCTGCTTAGCATTTCTTGGCCTCTGAGAAAGTAGCCTAGCTAACACCACAAACCTGGATTGTATATGATTAGGTGGTGAAAAGGTGCCAACCTGAAGTGCAGCCTGCCAAGTCAAGTCAATTTACTGTGATGCTTTGACTGTGCAAGCAGGTCTTAATCCCTCTTTAATCTCCCGTGTGCCCTTGACATCATTGAAATTAGTGGCAAAGCTAATGTCATCAGATGAACCCTGGTCACTCTTTCAGAGAAGGTTCCCTGAACAAAACAACCTGTTTACTTCTTAAGCTTTCAAATCCCCCAAATATTTCAAGAAAAATGAATTAGCCCACAGTTATCATCTTACCAAAACAGAGTGACTAATTCTTTCTCAGTATTATAACTGATAAGACCTCCTATGACTTGGAATTTATATTCTACCCAAGCATCAGTTGAGCTTGTTATAGTTAAGACTAGATTGATTAGATAAAGGGGTTTCCTAGGAGCTCTAGCTGCTCTGAGTTTTAGGGAAAGTTTTTCTTTTAAATCTGAAAATCCCTACCTTCTCTGAAAACATTTGTTCTGTTATAAAATTTCCAATGGAATCATTTTTCACCAGAAAACTAGAGAAACAAAAGAAAAAAAAAGGAAAGAGAAGAAAAATAAAAAGTATTTATCAGGTGATATAATCTCACCTGAAAATAATTATCAAGCAAGATAAAAATCAGCATCTCCACTGGACAGAAATGGGATTATAACAATCTGGTATACGCTAGTACCTCACCATTTACAAAACACTTTCTCACATACATAAAAAAAAAAAAAAAAATATATATAGAAAATAGAAAATATATAGAAGACTGCACACACACACACACACACACACACACACACACACACACTCTATCACTTGAACTTCATAGTAACCCATAAGGTAGGGAGATAGAAAGTTAGAGTTCTTTGATGACAAGCCTCAAATGTCCCAAAATAAAGATTTTCTTAGAACTCAGCTCAAATCAGAATGTATATCCTGGGTACTTGCAGCATGAGGGTTCTCTTCTATGGGGACTTCTCTGAAGATTCTCCTGTCTTAGAAGGAAAAGAACCTGCAAGGAGAGGTCTGATCTTGACTCATATTTTATTCTCCTATCAACTCTGGTAAAAATAATTCCAGAATCTCCTCAGTAAGGAAGAGCCACCCCATTTCCTGTCCTTATGCATGGTTTCAGACCTACTGTCTATGAGCCCAGGAAGAATCCCATAGATGTGAGACCTACCAGGAAAGGAGGGCAGGAAGATCTTGGGTCCTGAAAAATAAAGCTTGCTTGATTTTGATATGAATACCTGCCCCCCACCCTACCATGTGTTCCAGCTGGAATTGTAGCTCCGAATTCTTCCTGACCCCTGGCTTCCGTTGCCTGGCTGACCTTTCAACATCATCTGTGCCTGCTCTTTCCCTCCCTGGCTCTGACTCATAACACATCTCATTGCAACCATTGGACTCTGAGACATTGTCCCCGAGGTAGATCCTGACCTCTGGATTCTGTTTGTCCCTCTGCCCTCCAGAGAAATGTTGGCATGAGGTTCCCTTTAACCTTACCTGCCCACAGCTCCTCCCAATCTTGTCCTCGGGCCAGGAGCAGGGCAAGATATGAGTCCCAGGGTCTGTGTACTCACAGCAGCTGTGCCCGAAGATTAAGCTATGAGAAGTCAGGCAGGCTGGGAAGAGTGAACTGCTAATCTCTCTAGTTGCACTCCAAACTTTGACCTCTGTAAATCCAACCAAGGAAAGTGTGGTGAGAGCTCTAAAACTTGGTCCCAGCAATTCCTCCTTGGAATTTATCAAGGGGAAAGAATGTAACAAAAAGATATTTCTCAATCATCTCTATGTCATCAATGACAATATTTAATTTTCTGTTTTTAGGTTGAGAGTAATCTTTAAATACACTAATGTGTAATTTAAGATTGATCTTCCCAAAATTATTTTAAAAATGCCACTCCTCATTGTTACCATTTTTTATAAGCAACAAGAAAAAAATAGAGAAGGGCTTGATACATGAACACAGATGGATTTAGAATGAAGCTAATGAAGCTTGAGCTTCAACTCTTATGCAGATTCCTTCCAATGTCTTGGGAGGGACCCTAGCAATTTTGTTTCACTTTTATTATATATATATATATATTTAAAAGCCCTAAAAATTGTATACTCTTCAGGCCCCACAAAACCTGGACCCCTCTCCCAGCAAGTAAATTATGGATTCATGCCAAGTGAAGGTCAAATGATGATTCAGCATGCTGTGTGGACCAAAGCTTTGCAGCAGTTTAAATAAAGAAAAGTGTTAAAGAACCTGTCTTATACATCACAAGGAAATATAGGCATACTAAAATCGAAACATCGTCAGCATTTCAGTTGAAACAACATTAATGCCGTGAGTAGCAATTTAATGTTAGCAAACCATCGTCCATCACGTTAAGTCAGTGTTGTTAATTTGAATATTGAGTTTGTCATTTTGTTTGAATTCAATCTGTAAATTTGTACCGGATTTGCAATTGTTTCAGAGCCATAAATTTCAGGAATATATGCCTACTTTCAAGTTTGCATATAGTCTAGGAATATTAGACTATGAAATCATTTAAATTCAGAAGAAAGAAAGAAGGAAGGAAGGGAGGAAGGGAGGGAGGGAGGGGAGGAAGGGAGGGAGAAAGAAAAAAGGGAAGGAGAGAAGGAGGTAGGGAATAAAGGAAAGAAGAAAGGAAGGAGGGAAGGAAGGAGGGAAGGAGGGAGGAGGGAAGGAAGGAGGGAGGAAGGAAGGAGGGAGGAAGGAAGGAGGGAAAAGGATGGGAGGGAGGAAGGAATGAAGGAGAAGGGAGGGAGAGAAGGAAGGAAAGAAGAAAGGAGGGGAGAAAGGATGGAAGGGAAGGAGGGGGGGAGGAAGGGAGGGAAGAAAGAAGATAATTCCATCAAGAACCCCCCATGACAACAACATTGTAGCCCAGGGATCCAAGATTTTTCAGCCGCCTCTAGGTCTAACTTTCAAAACCTAGCCTAATCTATCTTCAATGCTGCACAACAAGACCTTTCCCAAGCAGGAGAATTTATTCGCTCAACAAATATTTCTGATGCAATTTTGTGTGCAGAGCACTATGCTTTAGTCTGTGAAATTTGGTTTATTATTTGCTTTAGCTGCCAAGAAGGATGAGAGGGAGAACACACATTCTCAAGGTAAAAACACACATATCTAAATAAAAATAATCTCATTTATGTAATCATTACAAATGTTTATAGCAGTTCAGATAATATGTGATGGCTGGTAAGGTGCTTAAGATTATGTTTTTCTTTAAGATTAAAATAACTTTGGGATTTTTTGCCACATTAGTGCCAGGAAATGTTTCATCCTCTGTATTCCAATTGGCATGCTCTTGAACCAACTCCCTCCACAGTTTAACTTCAGAGCTACTCTGGGGAAACAAACTAATTTTTAATATTGGGCTAAGCAAAACATAATTAGGAAGGCAAATTTCTTGGGGGGAAAGTCATATGGGATATTCCCAAGCCAATTTATATGATTTTGCAACAACCATTGTTTGAGTTTTCCACTGCATCTCTCCCCTTTACAGGTAATCATGAGTTGCTTGTAATTAAATAATCTCAGGTAACTGACAGCAAGATCATCCCCCTAAGAATTGCTTCCCAGGTCTTGTAACAAGGCTAGATTTTTATATCTACCACCATTTTTGCTGCTCTGCTTCAAACATGAGCAGATATAAGAACTTCTCTCTTTGATCTGGGAGGGAGAAATATTCTGATTTATATCTACAACTACCTCTAGACCCAACAGCTGAATTTTGCTTTTTTGATCACTCCATCCCATCCCTAAATGAATGGACCCAGAAATGAAAGGGCATTGGGCTACTATTGATTCAAAGAATAGAAGAGCTGTATAGTACCTGAGCAATGGTCATGTCCAACTAGCTCCAAAGAGATTCAATAAGATTGTAAGTACTCCTTTGTCTACTTTGAGAACAGCCTTGTTAGGCCCTCCATACCTGAACGTTTATTCAGATATCAAATTTAGAAATAAACATTCAGGTATGGAGGAAAGGAAGAAATTCCTTCTTTTGAATATCTTCTTTATAAAAGGTATTAGCCTAACAACTATATCATTCAAGGAAATATACTTCTTATTCATATACTGTTTCTTTTTTCAGAAAGAACACTGATCAATCAATCTCCTCAGGGATGCAATTCTTGATTCCCACCTATTTCAATAAGGGAATAGGTATGAAAAGGAAAAATTATGTTGCACTAAAATGCCCTGGGATTTTAAACTCCAGAGAAGAAGAATTCTATGTTTAGATTCGGTCAAATTATTTATCCTTTTATAAGTCAACAATTTCCATTTGGGATCACTGGCTGCCATCTACCTGTTTACCCAGGGTTTAAATTCAAAGATACAAAATCGAACAGGCCTTAGGTTTACCATACAAAATGAGAGAAAAATGACCACTGAGAGCTAGTTTATGACACTCAATTTTAACCTACTGTTTTGTTTCCTGACACAGGTCTATCTCGCTGATGTCTGCCCCACACCCATAACCCCATATCTAGGACATGAGCAGAGACAAATCTTCAGGAATTATAATAAATAAAAGGAGTTTTTTTTTTAATAAAAGAAAAAAAGAGTAAAGCTACAGTTCCAGGAAATCTGAATGTAAATTACAATGTAAATGAGAGTTTCTCATTATTCCTTTTTTAAGGATATCACTCCACTTAAATTGTAGATTTAGATGTAGATGTTACACACACACACATACACACATACACACACACAAGCACACAAGTATACGGGTAGGGACATGATGGGAGAGAGATGTATTTCATTCCTTTCTCCTAGAAGGTCAAAGTGCTGTAATATAAGAATTTAAAATCATAAAATGCCGGTGCAGTAAAGAAGAGTATAGGAGGTATACTGTACAAGCAACTAAAAGTGAGGAGAGAAAGAGAACAAAATTCAATTCTGTTTCAATCACTTAGCAGCTATGTGATCTTGGGCAAGACCCTCTTGTTATTTGCTGCTGAGAGCACAGTTGTCAACACTAAATGGCTTAATAGAACTAAAGCACTGTGTTTGGTATATAGTAGGTACTCAATAGATGACAGGTAGTTTATTATCACTATTACCATAGGGGGAGTCTGGGGTATACCTGATTAGCTAACTTATATTCAGGCTCTGTCTGCTCCACTTCAAAATAAAGGTTTGTGAGGTGCAACAGGTGGCCATCAATAGGCTGTTATATCTTCATGATACTTTGCAACTGTTTTGATTTTTTTTTCCTAAACAGACTCTTTTTTAAGGCCTACTTTACCATCTCCCTAACCTGCCCTCCTCCTGGACCCCCTCTCCACACACACAATTCACCATTTAATTGCCTTGTTGCTTTAGCTTCCTGGAAACAGAGCCATGGAGCTCAATATAGCTCTGTCCTTCCCAACAAGCAACCCTTTAGAGGAGCTAAATTGCCTTGCTTTTTTACTCCTTACCAAAACTTGATCTCAAGCTTTATAAAAGAGAAAAACTAAAGGCCTTCTACCATAGAATGTTTAGCAATTGACATGTTGTCCGTTGCTTGAGAGGTTTTGTGTACCAGCACTTAATCCTTGTTTCAGTGACAACCCCTGTAGGGAAATTTGAGTCCTGTACACGAGTTCTTCATTTATTTCTGAGCCAAGATAATTCTAGGATTACCACTTAGAAAATGGGGAGAACAGACTTTTGCACAGTTACCAGCCAGACGGTATTGAACAAAAGAGGCATGTAGACTACCTTTTCGGTGACAAGGTTAGGGATAGGTATTGTGGTTAAATCCCATTAGCAAGAACATTCCACTCATTAAGTGAATACCAGAATGTGAACCAAGAAGCCTTCCTCTTCCCCACCCCGCCCCACCCCCATTTCTTCTTCTCCTAATGGCATGCTCCTTCAATACAGGGGATTCCGTGCCCAGGAAATGCCTCTCCAGAGTAAATCACAGAGTACTCCCATGCCAAGGTCGCTCCAAATCCAGCGCACATTGCCTAGGACACTTGCCATTCTCCAAAAATCTACCAGTATACACGATTCGTAAGCCGACTCTCTCTTATTTCTTGGGTGACCTTTAGGGTTCGTAAAGTATTCCTTTGTGTTAAAGCAAACACAAACTATTCTGGGAGCATAGTTCAAGAATTTAAAGATTCTATTAATCTGATGTTGTTATTGAGAAGAGGAAACAGGAGTGCCTTTGTTTCCCGAATGACCACAGGCCTCTAAAAAGTGGCCCACAGTGTTGGCGTTTGCATCTCAAGTTGCAGGCATCTCTGTATGGAGTGGGACTTCAGTGTAACTAACTCCCAGACATTAAAAGGGGTAGGGAAGGAACAGAAAGCTGGGCAAACCCGAAGCAGGTGGCAGCATGGCAAACCAAAGCCCTGCTCCTGGACCTCCCTGCATTCCAAAGAGCAGTTTAAAATAATGATTGGTAAATGCAGATTTCACTGCACAATATATGCATGTAAGAAACCTGCACTTGTACCCTCTAAATGTATAAAAATAAAATTTTAAAAAAATCCAGATCGAGGGATTGCTTGTAAATACTACCTTGGAACAGCAGTTCATGAGACATGTCACAGTGTCCTCCCTCACTTTGGATATTCACATGAAAGAATACATTTTATTTGATAGGTCAAAATGGGAAAGATAAATAAATAAATGTTTCAAAACTAAAGGTCCTAAGCAGAACATAGCAAAAGGGAAAACACACACACACACACACACACACACACACACACACACACACACACACACAACTGAACAACAACGTGCAATCAAAGGAGAAAGAAAAAAATCTTACACAGATGAAAATATAAAAATTAGTGTAATTCAGAAATAGCATTCTGTGTGCCTACTGTGGATGACGCATTGAGAGTCCAGGACAGAAAAAAAGAAGTAAGATTTAGCTCCTGTCTCCCAAGCATTTGCCTTTTATTAGGAAAGAATAAATCAAGTATAGAAATATCTATGATACAGGCTGAATATAATAAATGCCCCAAGAGGAAGAGCACATCTAGCTTGGCTGAGAAAGAGGTATTTAGAACTAAAAATAGCTCCACGGACAGGGTAGCATTTGAAATGGGCGTAAAATTTAAAAAAAAAAAAAAAAAAGCAAAGAAACGTAGCTTTAAAAAATGATGGAACAAACATTTTGGTTGAAGAAATGAAATGAGCTAAAATAGGGAAGCAGAGAGATGTAAAGAATTTAGAGGAAAATAAGAAATATTCTGTATTGAGCATAGTATATTTAGGAGTTTAGCGGGAGATAAAACAAAAAGACGTGGGTGGCTTGAAAAAAAGTAGTTTACCTTGGGTTCAGGAGAAACCTAGTTACTGACAGTTTTTGAGCCCTGAAATAATGTGATCAGAGATAATTATTATTAAGAAGAATACAGTAGTAGGCAAAGATATATAGAATTATTTTTGGAGCAGAGACTCTGGCTTAAGGAGGAGCCACTCACTCATTCCTTCATTCAACAGAAATTAATTAAATACTTACCCTGTGCCAGTCCGAAGTCCAATCTATTCTAGCTGGGGGGCAAAGCTCATTGTTGATGAACTATACATTTTAAAAGCAGAATCTATAGGATTTGGGAACTTACAGAAGAAAGTGGGCAAGTGAGGTGGACTCCAAGTTTCAGGGCCAAAACCAGTCGCAGAACGGGATGGAGTGGGTTAGGTACAGAAATAGAAAAGTCAGGATGGGAGATGATCCAAAGGTGGAGACAGAGCTGGAGTGGGAGCAGGTGTCGATTCCTACTTCACAAAGCTCACTCTACACTCCCCTGCAGCCAGCAGCTGGATGTGATTGACAGAAAGAGCAATCTTGGCAGAGGAAAGAGAAAAAGAGAAGTCAGAGCTTAAAGAATGCCCATATCAAAAAAGAAAAGCCTTAGGGATAGCAGAGGGAAAGACAGCGTGAAAGGAGAAGTTGATGTTTTTTGAATGTTCTAGAACAGGGATCCCCAGTCCCAGCCAGCTGACCAGTACCCATCTGTGGCCTGTTAGGAATCAGGCCTCTTCCTATGAGATCAGCAGCGGCATTAGGTTCTCACAGGAGCCAACCCCTACTGCAATCTGCTCATGCCAGGGATCTAGGTTGTGTGCTCCTTATAGAATCTAATGCCTGATGATCTGAGGTGGAACAGTTTCATCCCAAAACCATCCCCTCCACCCTGTCCATGGAAAAATCCTCCTCCATGAAACTGGTTCCCAGTGCCAAAAGGTTGGAAACCACTGTTCTAGAAGACAGAAAGGGTCGAACAGTGAGAAATTTAAAATTTTAAACTATTGCTGATGAAAGTGTAAAAGTCCAAAAAAAAAAAAAAAAATCTAGCCAAGTTCAAAGTGTTAGGAATCGATCCAGGAGGTCCCACTTCAGCAGATATAATACGGCAGTCTCCCCTTGTCCTTGAGGAGTACCCTGAGTGGATTCCTGAAACTGAAGACAGCACTGAGCCCTGTACATACTATGCACAGATTTCTCTTCTTCACAGTTTCATGGATACTATATTCATTCTTATTGTAGATCTCAGCAATATCAGGATACTTTTTTTTCTTATTAAGTCCAGAACTTTCACCGTTTTATTTAGCAGAAGCACTTTGTGGCTTCTCTTTGGCATATCCAAATTGCCAGCATCACTATTCTTGCACTATGAGGCCATTCTTTGTGAAATAAGAATTACTTGAACACAAGCACTGTGACAATCATTCTGATAACTGGGATGGCTACTAAGTGACTAAGGGAAGGGGTGGGCATACAGCATGGATCCACTGGACAAAGCGGACAATTCACTGGCTAGGCGAGACAGAGCAGGATGGCAGAAGATTTCATCTACTCAGAACAATGTGAAATTCAAAACTTAGGAGCTGTGTATTTCTGGAATTTTCTACTTAATATTTTCAGACTGTGATTGACCACAGGTAGCTAAAACCATGAAAAGCAAAACTGCGGATAAGGGGAACTGCTGTACTAGGAATTGGTCAAAATTTATAAAGTTTTTTTTTTTTTTTGAGAAGGAGTCCCACTCTGTCACCCAGGGTGGAGTGCAGTGGCATGATCTCCACTCACTGCAACCTCCGCCTCCCGAGTTCAAGCAATTCTCTAGCCTCAGCCTCCCAAGTAGCTGGGATTACAGGTGTGGGCCACCACGCCCAGCTCATTTTTATATTTTTAGTAGAGAGGGGGTTTCACCATTTTGGTCAGGCTCGTCTCGAACTCTTGACCTCGTGATCTGCCCACCTCGGCCTCCCAAAGTGCTGAGATTATGGGTGTGAGCCACCATGCCTGGCCTTATAAAGCATTTGTTTTTCTTTCCCCCTTTCTCCTAGAAGGAAAAGGTACCAAATTCTAGTAGTCTTTATGAAGAAATGCTGCATAAATAAGTGTTAACAGCAAACAATGTATTACCCCCATGGTTCTCCATGATTCAATAACTTCTTGGAGGTTACAAGATCATGCATGCATCTTTCCCGCCATTTCTGGATTTGTATTAATAAATAACCCAAGTCAGTGAATTCCCTCTCTCTCTCCTACTATTGTTTCATATCTTCCTGAAGCAATGCTTTTTAAAAGATACATAGATACATAGATAGTTTGACTGTTTGATAGGAACATACCACACTTGAGTCTTCCCCTCATGAAACATGGAGGCAGAGTTTTGGCCAGAATTAAAATTGCTAAACTGTGTTTGAGGTTGACAGAGGAAGTGGTATGAAATTTACCAAGACAGGCTGGGGGTTGAAAAAAAATAATAATCCAGGTGGCTCACCTTTTCCTCCACTGGTTGCTTTTCCCCCTATGCACTGACGCCTGGGAGCTTATTTACTGAGTCAATTAACAAAAGATAACCTCCCACTGTGCAACCATCAATAAATCAATCGTGCTAATACTATCTTGGAATGTCCCCGACTATTGACTTTCATATTGTTTACATTAGCCACTTGAGAAAGCCAGAACCCTTGAGTCGGCTTGTTTGGGTGTTAATGGATTCTGGAGTAGCTATTAGTACATATAAGTCTCTTTACAAAATATTTAAGTTTCTCTGAGGTTCACCTGTGTTCTGAACATTGGCAGTGTACTCTCCTCCCTCCCCACACGATCCCACAGCACCGAGTTTGACGAATACTTAGGAAGGCAAACAATCATGATCAGTAATGGAACAGTCACTTAGGGCACACCTACTTCTTTGTGATTTGAATAATCTATTTCCACCCACCGAGCCCCACACTGTCAACCACCCTCAACAATCGGGGAATCAAGTTAATCTTCAATTATGTGAAAGAATTTCAGGCACGAGTGCAGCTCAAGTTACCAAGTAACTTACTGTTGTGAAAAGATTCATACAGCAAGCTGCCTACATTCAGGGCTTTTAATGATGTTCTTCCCCCAACAAGGTAAGAAAAATTTTTCCAACCAGTGGTAATCTACATGGGGAACCTCCAAAACTTCTAAAGGTATCTTTAAAATGAATGCAACAAAACCAACTCTTACTATATTTTCTCCATACATATTATAAAACACAAGGTTGAATATCATAATTATAAAGTTGGGTTTAGTGGGGGTTTTTTGTTGTTGTCATTAGCATTTCCTTCTTAATGGCATCAGAGTTACTTAGAGAACAGGTTTTCTCTTAGAGGTCACAACTGTGCTGCTTCCAGGCCAAGGTAGTTTGCTAAGGTGGTCTGTGCACAGCGTTTAAAAAGGAACGATGGGGGGTGGTGGTGGAGGGACACCATTCCTGGGACTACAGAAGGTTCAGATTTCAGTGCTGGCTGCAGAACTGGGCAAAGTTCACTGCTCCCTCTTCACGACATGCTACATACTTTTCAAGTTCCCACTTGCTTCTTAGAGAGGAAAAAATGTGGCCTCTGAGTTCAGGTTGCTAAGGACAAGCTGAGCCAATTTAACCATGCATTCCTTTTCTAAAAGATAGGCTGGGTTGTTGCTGTTTTTTCACTGTAAATACCAGAAAGTCTTGATCCTCCCCACTCTAAACAAATACTTTTGCTACAACTTTGAAGTCATCTATCTTCCACGGTGGGAAACCAAGGATTGCATTCAGTAGGCTTTTCCTGCCTAAATTTAGATAAAATTGAATAGTATTCTACTTCGTATCACATCTTCTTATAAGACGCTGAGCTTCGTTTTTCCTCTTGATAATGATGGGCATTTAAAATACATGACTACTGGATAATAAAACTCCCACTGTTCTAAGGCTTTCTTTTTTTTCTTTTTGTCTTTCTTTTTCTTTTTCTTTTTTTTTTGCTTTGACCTCATGATATATATATCTACTTAGGGTGTTTTGAAGAGAGTGAAGGAAACAGACAGGACTTTGAAAGGAAAAACAGACATCTAATTGGCTGTCTCTTGCCGACCCTCCAGTGACCCTGCACTGAATACCTCTAATGGACGTGTGTGATCTTGGAGCCTCTACTGCAATAAACAAGTTTTAGACTTTCAACTTATTTTTGCAGCAGAATTCTTTATTCTCCTTAAAATTGATTTTTAAAAAATGAATGAGCAAGGCATTAGCATAGGTATTAAACGCAAAGGGGTGAAACAGTTTTCCAATTTTATAAATATAACATTTTTAGAGGAATTCAGCTTCGTTGTGAATTTAGTTAATGTCAGTATGTCATTTTACATACTAAACAAAGTGGTTTTTTTTAATATGCAAAGTAAATATTTGCCTTCAAAGCAGTAGTTACTAAATCCAATGAGTTCAGAAAGTCAGTAAGGAGGCAATAATCTTAACTTCAAAAATTAATAACTCTCATGACATTGTGTATGTGAAACCTTGGGACTTCCGGTGCTGTAAACCATCTTTTGAGTCAAGCTAGAAAACAGTAAGAGTCAACTCAAATCCATTCATGCTTCAAAAACACATGAGACTATTGAACGGGCTTTATTAAGTGATGTTGGAGTTAGTGGGAAAAGCCCCCATTTCTATTTCAGTCAAAAGACTAGGCGCCTCACCCCCATTAGAGAGCTTTGCATTTCCTCTGCCACGTTAACTTCTTGGGAACTGCCAGGATACATTACATCCTTCTTTTCTTCTTTTCTCCCTTTTCACTATCTAGTATTTCTTCCCTTCTATTGTTCTTTCTTCATGTCCATGTTGGCCTTGTTTTTAACTTATCATCTAGGATCAATCAAGGCCCGCCTTGATGTTGATTAGTGTCCTACCAGCCATTCTTCCTGGAATCATCTGTTCACGAGGATGTCTAAATGTTTAAACGCTCATGTAAATACTAGGGTATCACTTTCTCATCAGCAGGGCTTTTGTGAGTTACAGAAAGGCTGAGACCAATGCCACGATTTGAGATTCCAATATATGAGATAATAAAGACATCCCCAAACAGGATTTTTTAAAAAAATGAATTAGGTTTTAATATTTGATATTTATAATGTTTTCTGAGAATGTTCAGTATAATAGAGAGTATTCTTCCAGTTATTATATATATTTATTTGGAAATAATGCCAAAACTCTACATCGTAGGCATGAAGGTGGGGCTCACCTCCGTCTGGCCTTCCTGCCACCTTCTGCAACACACCCTACATCTGATCCTGCTTAGAGTCAAAGATGAATCTGGCATAATACAAACAGCACTAGACTGGAAGCATAAAGTTTCTCTTATCTGTGCCTTGGTTTCCTCATGTGGAAAATGAAAATGTTGACATAAATAATCCCACAGGCCTCTGCTAGTACCATTTTGTGATTTTATATCGTGCTTACCACATCTAGAAATAGGGCCATCATTCCAGCCAGCTAACAGAGAAAAAGAAGGTAAAATAATCAGACTTGGGAAAATATATTTCAGAGACCAAGTAAACACAACAATCTAGTTTAAGTGTTTTAACTGGGAGATGAGGGGCTGCAAATGGCAATCTGGCACAGTCAGCTCTACCTGAATTCCCCTGTTCTCAACAGGCAGCAGCAATCATAACAGGCTTGGAGCACCGGTCCCACAATATGACAGGACATCCAGACCTACCTCCATTAATACACACAACTATCCAGTTATCCAGCATTGCCCAATATGTGAATAAAGCTCTTAGGAAAAATTAATGCTTGCCTAATGTTTTGACACATTTCCCCTAACAAAGCAAAGATCACTACTCCTCTCACTTTCTCATACGGAGAAAAACTTAAAGTAGCATTACAACTAGTCATCATCCACATAAGGCCTTATCATCAATCAGATCTCCTGAGAGGTGGGTCCAAGACCCAGAGTAAGGAGAAATCAAGCAGAAACAAAATACACAGCCATCACTCTGTATCTGCAGGAGATTGGTTCCAGAACCCCCTTCAATACCAAAATCTGCCGATGCTCAAGTCCCTTATATAAGACGGTATAGTATTTGCATATAACCTACTCATATCCTCCTGTATACTTTAAATCATCTCTAGGTTACTTACAACACTTAATACAATGTGAATGCTATGTAAATGGCTGTCATACTGTATTTTTATTTGTATTCATTTTATTGTTGTATTATTACATTTTTTTTTTTTTACAATTTTTTAAAATCTGTGGTTGTTTAAAGCTGTGGATGTGGAAGGTCCAACTGTACTTTTACCTTATTATGTAGGCTATGCTGATATTAATGACTAGAATGTTATGTTATTTCTTCTCAGATTTCAACAACAGTGAGCCTCAGGGTCAGAGCATAAGGCACTAAATTGAAGAGAATGCTGATGATTAGAACAGGAAAGCAACTAAGCATCTGTTAGTCCAGCCTACTATGAAAAGTAGGAATTCCTTCAACAAAATTCTCACACGTCTGTCCGGCTTCTCAATGATAAAAAGAATGACAATAATAATGATAATAATAAACATATATTTCATACTTACTATGTGCCAGACACTGTCCTAAGTATATTGAGTACTGATTGTGAATCAGCACTGTTCCTAGGACTTCACAGACACTTAACTTACTAAATCTTGAAAATGCCTCTAGGAGGTGGAATGTATGATTTCTCTTATTTTATAGATGAATCAATGGAAACAGAAAAGAGTTAACTAACTTGCTGGGATCACACAGCTAGTCTGGGAAGAGCTGGACAATTGAACTAAACAGACTATCCCTGGAGCCTGTCTTACTAATCCTATGCTACCAATAGGGGCAAGGGAGAGAGGAGACAAAGTAGGGAATTAGAGTCCACTACTTTTTTTTTTTTTTTTAAAGGAGTTTCCGCTTTTGTTGCCCAGGCTGGAGTGCAGTGGCGCCATCTTGGGTCACTACAACCTCCGTCTCCCAGGTTCGAGCGATTCTCCTGCCTCAGCCTCCCAAGTAGTTGAGATTACAGGCATGCATCACCACACCCAGCTAACTTTGTATTTTTAGTAGAGACAGGGTCTCTCTATGTTGGTCAGGCTGGTCTCGAACTCCTGACCTCAAGTGATCCAACTGTCTTGGCCTCCCAAAGTGCTGGGATTACAGAAGGGAGCCACTGTGCCCGGCCTCAACACTACTTTAATTAATAGAAAGATCTTCAGTTTTCTGAGCAAAAGCTGCCCCTTTAGTCTTCATATTGCCCACTAGTCCTAAACAGAATAATTATTCCTTCTTCCATTTGACAGTCCTTTTATATCAGAGATTGACAAACTATGGCTTATAGGCCAAATCTGGACCACCATCTGTTTTTATATAGGCCATGAGCTAAGAATGGATTTCAAATTTTCAAATGGCTGGAAAAAATATCAAAAGAAGAATAATATTTTGTGACACATGAAAATCACATGAAATTTAAATCTCAGTGTCCGTAAATGAAGTTTTATTGGAGCACAATCACACTTCATTTACATATTGTCTGTGGCTGCTTTTACTTTACAATAAGGTTGGAATTAAGCAGTTGAAAAAAGACCACACGGCCCAGTAAAGCCTAAAATATTTACTATCTAGTCCATTGCAGAGCATGTTTGCTGATTCTTGCCTCAAGCAGTAGAAGGTAGTTCTCATGTCCTTTCCTAAATGTGCTCTTTTTTATAGTAAAATGTCTCAGGTCTCTGCAACCACCACCATCTCATTATCTTGGAAACTCTTATCTGGCGTTCTTTGGTGCATATTCTATTTCTCTTAAAATTGTGCTCAGTGGTATATGACTACGATGGAATACTACTCAGCAAGAAAAAGGAACAAACTACAATAGAGACACACAACATCATAATGAATCTCCGAACCACCTTACTGAGTGAAAAAGCTCTGCACACCTTTTTTTCACTGCATGATTGTATCTATAGGAAATCCTAAAATGGTAAAACTAATCTAGGGTAATATATATATCATAATAATGATTGCCTTTGGGAAAATGGGGCAGGGATTGGTGGGATGGGCATGAGAGAGCAATCTGAGATGCTAGAAACATTCCAGGTCTTGAGAGTTGTTTGGGTTACACAGTTGTGTATATTCGCCAAAATCCACCAAAATGTACATAGTTTGTACATCATACTGTACCTACCTCAAAAAAACCTTGTAAATAAATATTGAATTCTAGTTAATGATCTGTGTACTGAAATGTTTAGTGAAATGCCACAGAAAATCAAGATGATTGGATGATTGGGTAGAGGGAGGGACAGATGACAAGAGATGTGAGAAAGCAGGAGGAGTAAAGTGTTCACTGTTGGAAGTGAGTGATGGATACCTGGATGTTCACTGTCTAATTCTTTCATTGCTCATGTTTATGTTTTGTCACAACAAAATTTTCTTTTGAAATGGCATTTTCAAAGTAAAATTTGTATAATAAATGGGGCAGAGGGGTTAAAGGTAATGCCCAGTATGAAACAAACTACTCAGGTCAAGCATGTTGGCTCATGCCTGTAATCCCAGCACTTTGGGAGGCTGAGGCAGGTGGATCACAAGGTCAGGAGTTCAAGACCAGCCTGCCCAACATAGTGAAACCCCATCTCTACTAAAAATACAAAAATCAGCTGGGTATGGTGGTATGTTCTTATAATCCCAGCTACTTGGAAGGCTGAGACAAGAGAATTGCTTGAACTGGTACCCAGGAGGCGGAGGTTGCAGTGAGCCGAGATCGCGCCACTACACTGCAGCCTAGGCTACAGAGCAAGACTCCATCTCAAAAAAAAACCAAAAAAACACACTACTCTAAAAGTTGCCAAAGTGACATCATTATTTCCCTTCCTTTGGCCGTGTTCATGTTAGCATTTATTTTCCTTTCATGTAACTAATTGGACCCTGAAGTATCCTGCCTTAAACATACCCAAAAAGACATCTTGGGTGTAACCACTGGGACTAGTGATAAGAATTAATTTTTTGATAGAATCTAATTCCATGGCAAGAGGCCTACTGTATTTCTTTGTTTAAATTTTATTATAAGAAGATGTAAACAGTGAAAGACATAGAAACATCCCCAGTCAGATGCCTCCACCAAATCCACCTGTGGAAAACTGTAAATTCCACAAGCAAGCGTGCACTCTTGTCTCATGAATATGTGGAAAGAATGCATTTGTTTGTTTGATCATGGCTGAATTTCTGCCTTTGTAGCCTCACCAGTAGGTGGTCACGTATTTCTCATACTGAGGTTCACTATCACTTCACAAATCATATGCTCAACACTGTTGCAAACATCAGATGAGTGTGTGTGCATGACAAAAATTTGAAAAAGTCCTCAAAATATGCCGCCTAATCTCTGGATTAACTGTTTCTTTAAAGGGCCTCTGCAGTGTATAATCTGCAGACTTGTTCTGTTGCTTTTAAGCAATGCCAATATTATTAGTAGCAATAATACAATCACGCTTCAACTATTTGGAGGCCAATTAGCTGGAAAGTTCTGCCTTCCGAATGGAAGCTAAGAACCAAGTAAGTAAGCAAGAAAAATTTTGCGGGCAGTCAAAATAGCTACAAAAGCTTCAGGGTGCCAAGTTCATATATTTGCTTATGGAAAAGTCTCTAAAGCCAATGCTCAAAATCCTATGACACTTATTTAGGCAAAATTCTAACAAGCCTGAGTTTCCAGCTCATACCCTAACAGAGGTCGCATATAGGCAGGCATGGTGAAAGTACCAAGAATCACAAGAGTTATTAGCCATTATTCAAAAGCCAAAAAGTACTAAAATTTGGAAAGATGGAATTCAGGGGTGCAAAAGTCCACCTTAATGCTACCAACTTAACATTTTACAAACTATGTTCCTTAAATTATAGTTCCACAAGATATTAAAGAAGGTTTTTTAAAAATGAAAAAGAGGACTGGGAGTGGTAGCTCACGCCTGCAATCCCAACACTTTGACAACCCGAGGCAGGAGGATTGCTTGAGCTCAGAAGTGCTAGACCAGCCTGGGCAACATAGTGAGACCCCTCTCTACTAAAAATCAAAAAAGCAGATGGGTGTGGTGGCACGAGCCTCTGATTCCAGCTACTCAGGGGCTGAGGTGGGAGGATCACTGGGGTCCAAAAGGTTGAGACTGCAGTGAGCCGTGATCATGACACTGCACTCTAGCCTGGGTAACAGAGCAGGACCCTGTCTCAAAAAATTTTTTTTAAAATTAAAAATTAAAAATAGGAGGAGCTATCCTCAGATATATTTAAAAGATACTGATCTAAGAACTTCAATATTTCTACTGTGATTCTAGCAAGTTCTAAAAAGAACATTGGTTTTATGGTTGTTCTTTCTTTTCTTGCTCCACATGTTTTCTTTTATTTTGGATGAAACTTACAGATACTATGTTCTTTTCTCATCATAATGATGTCTATAAATGTGCCTGAATCTTCTGGTCTAGGTGTAGCTCTGACTTCTCACCTTCTTAGGCAGGTGTTTCCTCTCCTGCCCCAAACATTAGATTCCCTTTAGTTTGTGTTGTACAGATTCCTAGCCACATTTCTACTTTTTGAGGACAGCTTCCAAATCATCCACATGTTCACTTTCTTTTCCAGTTCCCTCAGCTTTCACTTCCTACTTCCTTTCCCCATCTTTTTCCTCTCCAGATTGTATGCCAGACATTCTTTGCCTATACTCTGCTTTGAAATCCCTCCTGCATTTCCTCTCTAGCTCATAGCTTTGCAGTTTTTGCTACTGTTGCTCCCTCCCTGCACATTTCCTTCATATCACGAATCCCAACTACCTCCCCTCTCTTGGCAAATTGAATGCATCAGCTGAAAGCCACCTGAAAATCCCTCTTCTCTTCCCATCTCTCTTCTCTTCCCATCTGTGCAACCCCACGTTTACCTCGAACATGCATTGCTCCTAAGTGAGCCCACCAGCAGGGACAAAAGGATATTAGTTTTTTCCTCATCCCTGGAAACCCTTGAGTATAGGGCTATGTGCCCCCCTACACTCACTACAGAAGTCACTCCTTTTTAAAGATAAGAAAACAGGAAGTACAGGTTAAGTGGAGTTTCCCAATTTTTGGACAAAGAATGTCCACCATCCCATCAACATTGGATTTTGAGTCATAGAACTATGTTCCATCTTGAACTCTGTCTCTTAGCTCAGTCACTCAAATTTTTTTGAATCTCAGTTTCCACAGCAATAAAATGGCAATAATCCCTGATTTATCCCATGGGGTTGAGTGGAGCCTTCTTGAGCATGTGGAGGATGTGATAACTTTATTTTTTTACTTGAAAACTTCATTCATATTTGAAGTCCTGGGAGTAGAGTTTCATTCTCTTTTTTTTATTTTCCTAGAGATGAGGTCTCATTTTGTCACCCAGGAGGGAGCGCAGTGGCGTCATCCCTGGAGTCTCCACCTCTGGGCTCAAGAGATCCTCCTGCCTCAGCTTCCCAAGTAGCTAAAACTACAGCCTCATGCCACCACTTCTGGCTCATTCTCTTTTATATTATTAATTTCTTCTGGTTCTACCAGATATTTGTTTATTCTTTACATAAACCCACTGACTTCTCCCGTGTGATCAGACCACAGATTTGTCAAGAAGGAGCCTGTATTAACAGCAAAGTGGTTAACCGCATGATCACCATCTGGCTGAAAACCTGACTCCATCATTTTTACCAGGTGCAGAAAATTGGGAAAGTCCACTTAACCTGTACTTCGTCTTTCCTTATCTTTAAAATGGGGTGACTTCTGTACTAAGTGTAGCTACTAAGTCCATTGTAATGATTATGAGTCCACGGGAGTGAGATCTTAGCCCACGTGCTTATTAGCCCTGCCTTTCTGCACCTGCCTCACTTTCTTATTTGGCTCCTCTATTCTCCATTTCTCGATCTTGTCCATCTCCTCCTGTCACCCCACAGTGGTGCAAGCTGGTGTTCCCTGCACATCCAGTAAAATGTCAGGGGAAAAGTTCAGCCGTTGCAGGCTCCTGAGGGGCTGCCCTCTTTGGGCTGCTGCTGGCTTTGTGGCTCCTCCTTCCTCCCCTGGATTCTTTGCTGGCATCCTCCCGTGTTTTCACTGTCTTTCTGATTAGAGAGTATGTCAGTGGAGCAGGATAATTTACTGATATATTAATTTGTGTTTTTATCTCAGTGTTTGCCCTCTGCTCTACAAAGGAAGCCAGGCCTCTCTGTGCCCCTGCCTCAGGGGAGGTTTGTTTTAAGAGTCCAAAGCCAAGACACCTGGCTTTTGTTTCCCGAAAGCTCAAGCTCTGGGAGGAGATAATGCCAGCAGGGAGGAAGAGGGGAAAAGCTCAGGGCCTTTGAGAGGAGGGAGAGAGAGAGGCAGGGAGACAGAGAGAGATTTTAATAGATGTGAAGTGGGTGAAGGGCAGAGAAGCAGGCCACTCACAGAGACGGGCTTCAATCCATGGCAGCCCCCTGAAGAAGTGTTTGTGCCTTAAAGAGGGTGACTGACGGGTGAAGGTAGACCCGTGGTCCCTAAGCCCAGGCTGACAGATGCAGCAAACGCTCCACCCAATGCTTCCAGCACCCAACACACTTGTGGGCAGCGGAGCTACAGGAGGGAAGCTCAGGTAGGTGGGGACAGTGGCAAGCAGATGAGACAGGGACAGCTAAAATCATAAATCAGAACATCTAACATCTGCTGTCCACTCAGAACATGCTGAGCACCATTCTAGGATCTTGACAAGTATTAGAATGGTCACTCCTCAAGACAATCCTCCATCCCCACATTCACAGCAGAGGAAACAGAAGAACACAGATGTAAATGGTCCAAGATCTCACCACTAGGACATGGTAAAGCCAAATAAATAGAAATATGGAGAGACCATCAATTTATTGCAAAATGCTAGGAATGAAATACTGCATAAGCCAAAACAATAACACAGAAACTGAAAACACAAACCCCTCTGAGTGCCACTGGAAAGGAAACTGCAGCAAGGCCTGCACTCTCTCTCAATCTTACTAGCTCTGAAACTCCTGCCCAATTGTATTTTGATCATGGAAATACTCTCTTTCCATGATATAATTCAGAGTGTGTATGTTCAGAGCATAAGCAATAGCCTGGGGTTCCAGTTCCCCTTTCAGTTCTCTGCCTTCCTAATTTATGCTGTGAATACAACCTGAACTAGCTACAGCTTATTTACCTTTCTCATCTGTAAAATGGGCATCAGGCATCACCTAGGCTAGCATTTAGAATCACTGAGTACCTGCTCTATCATTAGGAGCTGTTGTGATGATTGTCATCCCTGTGGCCAGTCCTGCTTAGTCCTACAGCCTACCCAGCACCCAGGCTGCCTTTACTATCTCCGTAGGTCAGACACAGTGCTAGGTGCTGAGTCCTGGCTCTGAATGTATCCCCCATCTAGTTGGAGGAGAAACCCATGAGAAAGTCTTTAGGGCAATATGGTAAGTGCTACAAATTGAATAACCCCAGTATCCCACAGAGGCCCAGAATGAGGCCCCTAGCCCTACTGCAGGCTGGGAATGAGGGCAGATTTCCTGCAGAAGTTAATGGCCCGAGTCTTCACAAACAAGAGTAACCTCCACTGCCTCACAGTAGGGAGTGGGCTGGAGCCTCAGAAATGGGTGGGCCAGAGCCTCAGGCTCTTAAGCCTGAACACACTCCCAGTACTGCCCCAGCAGCTAATCTGAGAGTTCTGAGCTATGCATAACTTGCATCATTCTGGGCCACAGACCAAGCCAGCAGCGAAGAAGCCAAGAGCGTTCAGGGCTTCCGACACATTCCACAAACCCAAATTTCCAGTGTTGCTTTAAATAATATGTATACAGGAAATTTTCCATGTGTCAATTAAGCTCACTGAGCATGTGACATAAAAAGGAAATGTAAATGTGGGATTCTGATTGGCAAAGTTCAAAAGCCTGTGATTGTGATACCCAGATATAGATCTGCAAGCTATTAAGAGTACTCGACTTCCAACAACCAGAGGTTGTGAAGAAATGCCTGCCTGGCACATCAGAGGAAAAAAATGTAGCACTGAATATCAGTCTTGGGAAAATACTTCATTCCCAGAGTAAAATGTACACATTAAATGAGTTCAAGAAGCAACTCAACTATTCTACTTTTCTATCATTTCAAAATCCCCTAATAGATGTTCAGTTTTCAAATAAAATAATGTTGCATGTTGACCGTTTTCCCCTCTAGATACCCTAAATGGGCGTGAGGTTGCAATACTAACCTTGACTTTGAGTTGCTTTTCAGTTCATGTCATTGTAAACTTAGCATAAAACCCTCACTTCCCTGGAAAGTATGTATCCTGTTGCCAGCATGATTGAGTCCACTTGTCTGTTCCAGGACATGAGAGGATCTAACTAAGTCAGAACACCCCACGTCGAGCCCATATATCTATTTATTACTGAATTCACCAGGAAAGACAAGCTGAGTTATCATTTAGCTGAGAAAACCTGAGAGGCATTTATGTGCATGAAGCACAGCACAGACAGAGCCATCAAGGCAGGCTTGAAGGAAACACATTACACACTCAGCCTACGCAAATCCCCTCGCCACTGCCACTGGAGCCGAATGAATGGTGCAGGCGACAAGCACGGCCCTAGGATGCTTATCTTCTCCCCAGCCCCCATCCCAACCCTCAACGATTACGAATACAATCGTTTGTGACAGATTGCTCCCCAGTCTTCCGCCTTAAATTCTATATGATAAATTCAACACGAAGTGACAGTCACAGCAAGTGTTCAGAGCTCTATCTAAAAAAAAAAAAAAAACTAATTTTACTGAAGTTAGAACTCAATGAACAAGAAAATGTGAATGTACACCTAAGGCATATCTCAAAACTTTAATCTCTATGAATGCCATCACGCTTATTTATGGCTGGGATGATATTAGTATTTTTAAATATTTCGCTAAAGAAGCACTGTGAGACTTTAAAGTTGCATTGTTATGCAAAGATGGTAATATTTCAATGGGTACTTCCCTGTGCTGGTATGTTAATGGGGCAGGAAAAAGAAAACGGCTGCTTTTGTTACCCAAGCAGCAGACATAGCAAGACCATCCTGCGGTTAATTTCTAGGAAAACGCTCTTCTTCCTTTTTTATTATTTGGGGTGAAAAAATGTCTTGGGCTACAATTGTCTGTTTAAATTAGGCAAATGCAATTAAGAAGAGTCAAATGTACACAGGCTCCAATGATGGGTAAAATTAAGGTCACCAGTTGAAGCCCTAATCCAGCTGCATTGCTTAATCTCAGCTTTAGCCATTACAATTGTGTGGAATGGAAATGTTTTGCTCGTGTTGGGGTTAATGTAGACTGACTAGGTAGCTAGAGATAAATCCTGAAGGCCTTGAATGTGCAAGTGCTTAACTCTGACATTTTGAAAAAGTAAAATTAGGTTTCATTCCCCAGGATGAGGTCAGAGTCCTTCCCTTGTCCCTGCCTCCGCCCCACCCCACCTCCACAAACTAAGCACAGAAGCAGAAGAATGTTTTTTCTTGCCAAAGGTTTTTTGTTGTTGTTGTTTCCCCCCAGGGATCCTTGCATTTGCCATTTGTGTACATCTCTTGCTCATTTCAAACAGGAAAGTTATGTTGCCTCTGAAAAAAATAGTGTGTGTCTTCTATTTCATATTCATAAAGGTTATACTTGTGTTGCTTGATATTATTTTACCTTGTTAAGGAGTTGTTTCAGGTACTCAGTAGATATAGAGAAAACGTTTAGCATATAAAAACAAAAAGTTGACATTTACAGCCAGGAGCTAGGTACGCAATTGCAAAGGTCACCAATGAGTAAACAGATATTAATGGTTAGCTGGATAACTGGTACATAAACGGGTCACATTAATAATTAACACCAGGAAAAACTAGCACTTTCAACCAAGCTCAGGAAAGTGGGTGCCAGAGGAAACCCCTGTGGTGATTTCTGATAGAGAGTGAGAGAATTACTTTTTCATTTTTATATTTCTCATATTCTCACCAAAAAACAGTTCTGAGACAGTCATGACAAAAAGTAAGTGCAATGATGGAAGGATAATTTCTGGGTGATCATTTATTTGATAAATTTTATTTAGTCTAACATTTGTGGTTCCCTTGTTTTCCTTCCATGGCCATGTGTAAAATCGCTCAGTAAAATTATTTTATCACTAACCTACAAAGCCTCTCTAAAAGTATTTGTGTCCTCATTGAGTTATTAAGCCCCTGCCTTATTTTAAAACTTCTGGGCTGAGAGGGTTACATGCCTGCTGATTGGCGTTCACGCCAGTTTAGTTTTTCAATGGGAAAAGGTCAAGTCCAGAGCTGTAGACACTAAGGCAAAGGTGTTGGGGGTACAGCAGGAAATCCTGGTGAGTGAAGTGGGTGCCCCAGGGACCATGAGAAACCCAGGAGTGAATGTACCTTTGCCCTACAGAGAGCCCCTATGAGCCACAGCATCATGTCTTTTGATTTTTTTTAAAGAAGCCAGATTTTGTGTGAAATCTCTAGATTTCTGGACTTTAAAGGGTTCATAACTCATGGCCCAAACAATATGTATCTACTGCAGGCCACACCAGGCCAGTTTAAGTCTCCTGTTTAAATTGAAAACAAATAAATAAACAAACAGAAAAGAACCCCTGAAAATCTGCCGAGGAGGAGGAAAGCCTGAGTGTACCTTGACAATTTATTCTACAGTTTCTCTTCTCCTTTAAACACACAATTCACTATGGGATTGTCCTAAAGAGAAAGCTAATAAAATAAGACAATAGACTTACTAGAGAGCTGGAATATCAGCAAGGATCTGAAACAGATCCTCAGAGCTATGTGGATAAAAGTCAGATGAGATACTTTTATACATGTAGCCTAATGGTTTACAGATGAGTGAGTAGCATTGCTTTCAAATATAATGTGAAGAAACCAATTTTTAAACAAATGTGTAGCTTGACTATCAAGCCCACAGGAGATATTGTGACTTACCCAACCTGAAAATCAAATTATTTAAGGTTGGTTATACTAATAACAGCCTCTAACCAACTGCTAAGGTGGACTATAAACCCAGACTAGCCACAGGCAGCAGATGAGATGGGTTTGAGAGGAAGTGGAAAGAAATAAGATACAAGGCTTATTTACTAGTTAAATGTGGGGTAGACTTCAACAGATGTGAACTGCAGAGGGTGTATGGGAACTCATTTCTCATTGAAGGACGGATGTTGGCCAAACGTCCTCATAACCTGCTGCCTTTCCACTTCTCCACAGCCACATCCTCACCACATGGTACCTTGTCACTACTGACAACAGCCCCAGAGAGCCATGCTTTCCTGTCTCCCAGACTCTTCTCAAGTATCTCCATGTTACCCTTACTTTCGTTTGTCCCTTTTTAATCCTGTAAAATTCAGCTAAGTTCAAGTGTCCTCTCCCCTCCTCCAGAAGGCCTCATCGAAGGCCTCTCCAGGGACTCAAGAGGGCTTTTCTCTCTGTCAACCTCTGGGCCAGCACCTACTTCTAACTATAATCATGGGTGGAAGTACCCATCTCCTCACAGGACTACAAATTCCTTGCTGAAGGCAGAGGCTACTGCTTTCATCTTCAAAGCCCCATCGCCTAGACCTGTGTTTGGAAAACAGCACATTAATGTTGGACAAATGCATAAATGAAAGAAATGAGTGGACCTCTATGAGATAATGCTTAGAAAAGAGACTCTGATAAGTTAAATATGAATGCTTAAATCTGCTACAACTTTTTTTTAACTTGGTCTAAATCTTTGCACATGTTCACTGCAATTCCATTTGTGACAGCAAGTTTTATTTTGAACAGATATTACTAATAAGAGTAATAAAATATCAAACAATTCGGATTTTCAGCGTTTTAGTCTACAAAGGGGAGATTGATAACACCTGCCATGCTAGGCTGAGAGGGTGGTTGAGAAGACTACCTGAAATGATGCATGTGATCACATACGAGAGTGAGCTCCAACTGCGATCTGCACTACGTGGGCGGCCCCCCTGAGAGCTGCCATCTATACTCATTGCTGACTGTCTGGCTCTATTCTGCCTATTCTCTATGACCCAATCTTTGTATGAGCAAGTCTCTGCCTCTAGTCTTAGGATCCCCAGACCTAGCACAACACTGGCACATAGCAAGTGCTCACTGTTTGTCATATAAGGATGTACATGACAGACATCACGGTCATTTCATTCATTCAAATTGTATGAGGCACCATTAAACAGGAAAAAACATGAAGGCAAAAAGTGGGGAACAGAAATGATTGAGAGGCTACCAATTACCAAGTACCCTATATATCTGATTTTATTTATTTCTTAGGTTATTTCATGTCACCCTGTGGAATAGCTAACATTGCCCTTGTTTTATATGGAAAGACTCTGAGCGTTAGTAAGTTGATATTATGCCAAAGAATGACTGGTTAATAACAGGCAGAGCCAGGGCTCAAACCCAATACACCACACTGAGTTCCCGTGATAAAACCCTTACACTCCAGGCACTAATAGTCTCCAGCACATCTGACATCACAGAGTCAATAACATCGAGAGATGAACAAAAACTCAGGGTACGTCTGTTCAAACCCCAGACCACAGATGAGGAAACTAAGGTGCAAAAAAAAAACTATATAAATGAGGCCAGAGACAGTTGGTAAAAAAGTATGTTAGTAAAAAGCTCTTATGATTCACACTCACAAGTTAAGTCATATTTCTATACCATTTTCATTACATGTTAGAGTTCATGTTAAGAGTAATAAAATGTTAAACAATTCAGATCTTCAGCTTTTTAATCTACAAAGGGATTTTTAAATAATTATACTTTGTTTCATCAAATGGACGGTTATAAAAGTAGCATATATTTTCAGTTCACAAAGAATGTCTTACATAACTAAACAAAGTTTCTCTCTCCTCACAAAATATCAGTGACCTCTTTCTTAGACAACAGGCCAAGACTACTGATTGAAACCCTGGCCGAGACAGTATAACTCAACAGAGAGGGGCCTCATAAACAGTAACTAAAGTAATAATTAAATACTAGGAAAGGGCAAAGACATTTGCTCTTTAAAAATCAAACGAAAAATAAAATAAAATAAAATAAATCGTCTGTGAACATTGCTTCAGTCATCTTTAAAAGCTTTCCCAAATTCCAAATGGCTCTGTTATTAGCGATTCTTAATGCATGAGGTAGTCATTTAAGAATAAATCTTTCAGTAATTCAAAACAAGGACTCTTCAGTAAATAGTTGAAATTAAGGGGGGAGTTCGAGTCATCTGGTTTCCATTAGGATGATAAAATAGTTCACTCGAAACCTTTTACAATATGCTTTGTTACCGGGAGGTGTCTGTGCATCTCACTCCATCACTAGCCATTTGACACAACATAAAAAGCTTCAAAAGCCATGTTAGGCCTCTTAATCAAAAACTAATTGTAATAGATATTGGGGAGTGTTAACACGGTGACCGCTAGGTTGTAGCTGCGGTAAGGAAGCTGCAGTGAACATTAAACACAACCCTGGGTTGATAGGGCTTATCTCAATTTCAGAGCTAAGTGCTAAGTACTACAGGCCAGTATCTCCTCGCTATGGCTTTGTACCACTTTTGGAGTTAATTGCCCCATAAGGCTTCATCTTCTTAATGAAATTTATAACATTGTCAGAGAGCTTGGAAGATACTGCTGCAGTGTAGCAGACTTTACAGAAAACAGAGACATAAACAGAAGGGAAAAGAAAATACATACTTGAGCCTAATGCATCTGCAGCCTGGTCAGAGGTGGTGCAGAACTCCCCAGGCACAGAGGCATTTGCAGCACATTAACTCTTTCAAGCCTGTAATGGAGCAGTCATTGAGCGCACTCTAATGGAAAAGTAATAATTGGTATCATAGGGCCAGTGGTAGGCACTCAATAAATACTTAATGATCAGCTTTACATGGCTAGAATTACCAGCAAGCAAGGACTCGAGTCTTTTATGCGTGGCTCCTGTGCCAAACATAGTGTCTAAGATATGACTGGTGCCCAGGAAATATCATTGGAAACATTGATGAGTGAATATATGATCTTACTGGAGTGCAGTGCTTGATAATTTTCAGAGTGCTTTCACGTTTGATTCCCACAACCATCTACCTGACAGGTCTATGGTTTTATTAGTGACAAATCCTGGTCTCGAACAGGCACTTCATAGCTCCCCTTCCTGTCTTCTTTGCTTCAGATGGACTAGAGCGACACTCTGTACTACCATGTTTTTACATGACTAAGGAGGATTTTAAAACGTAAAGACCACCAGCGATTTTCTATCAGTGACTGGATCCTGAAACACACACACACACACACACACACACACACACACACACACACAACAATTAGAAGAAAAAACTGGTGAAATCTGATAAAGTCTGGAGTTTAGTTAATAGTATTATGTTTCATTGTAGTTTTCTTAGAATCATGGTTGTATGTAAAAAGTTAACTTTAGGGCAAGTTGGGTGAAAAGTGTACAGGAATTATCTGTACTATTTTGAATTTCTCTGTAACTCTAAAAGTAAAAACAATTTGATAACTAATTTAGCTTTAAAATGATATGTATTAACATATTGTATTGTATTCACATTATTGTGCTGAATTGACATTGGGATAATTATAAGTAAGTATTCCTGGAGAAAAGCAAAGTATAATTTTTAAACTAACTCCTTAGAAAAACCATTTGCAGGTGTGTGAAGGCAACATAATTTCTTATTCCAATTTATAAGCACTATTTTTTGAGACATGGTCTAATTCTGTCACCCAGGCTGAGTGCACTGGTAGAGCATGATTCACTGCTGCCTTCACCACCTGGGTTCAAGCGATCCTCCCACCTCAGCTTCTGGAGCAGCTGGGACCACAGGTGTATGCCACCATGCCCAGCTAATTTTTGGATTTTTATAGAGATAGAATCTTGTTATGTTACCCAGGATGGGCTTGAACTACTGGGCTCAAGCAATTCTCCTGCCTCGGCTTCCCAAAGTGCTAGGATTATAGGTGTGAGCCACCATGACCGGCCATCCAATTTATATTTTTTTAATAGTGTTTTTGTATCCTGATAAGGTAGAGTTGTTTTCTAATTAACACATATAAGTGAAATTTTTACCACTGTTTTCCTATTTATAAAATTAACATTAAACATAATTTAATTTTTTCTTTGAGATGGAGTCTCACTCTGCCACCTAGGCTGGAGTGCAGTGGTGAAATCTTGGCTCACTGCAACCTCCGCCTCCCAGATTCAAGCAATTATCCTGCCTCAGCCGCTCACGTAGCTGGGACTACAGGTGCCCACTACCACATCCTGCTAATTTTTTTTTTTTTTTAGTAGAGATGGGGTTTCACCATGTTGGCCAGGCTTGTCTTGAACTCCTGACCTTGTTGTCCACCTGCCTCGGCCTTTCAAAGTGCTGGGATTTTAGGCGTGAGCCACTGTGCCCAGCTATTTAATGTTTTAAATGAAAAATTTGTTTTAGAAAGAAAGACAAAGAGCGCACAGGGAATTAAAGTAGAAGGCTAATCCTGATTATAGAACAACCCATGTGGTTTTGAAGTTTTAGCCCTTCTCAGTTCTTCAACCACCATCTCTCTGCAGATGATTCTCAAACTTAAATTTCTCACTTGGACATCTGTCCTGAGCCTCAGTCTAAACATCTGCAGCTCCAGTCAACTTGAAGAGCTCAGCATAGTCTCCAATGATTTTCCCCTTCAGTCACTCTGCTATATTCTGACCTTGACTAATGTCTACTGTACTTGCCTCTCTTCTTTTCCCCACAGCCACACCCTTCCACCTGCTGAGGGTCTCCACCCAATTATCTGGGGGGTGGCTCAGGTCCCACCTTCCTCCTCTATGTCTTCCTCCAGCTGTCCTTTGCTCCTCTCAACTTGAACTACGCTTCCACAAAAGTCCATTTGAATCTCTGCTCTTGTGTTTATCATATTTTCCATTAGCGATTTATGCAGGCGACTCCTTCAACTCTACTCTAAACTCCCAGAGGATCAGGACTGACTGGTCATGTGTGTCCTGAAAACCTCAGTGTTGTTCATTTGAAACCATCTAAGCATAGATTCATGAGAAGAAAAAATAAATCTTAAAAAAAAAAGATCATGACCCCAAAGATGTTATTCAATAAGTGAGAAGATTGGCTTGACTGCTTTCAAAGTGGCCAAAATAACAATAGCCAATATCTGGTAGAGAATATATTTCTCTCTGGCCCTGCTGATTCCATAGGCTCTGTTCATCAAGTGGCCCAGCATCCCAGCTCTTGACAATGTTGCTCTTAACAGCCGGTTCAAAGGCGGCAGGCAGGCACACTGGCTCAGTAATCCTATCATTTTGGGAAGGTGAGGTGGCAGGATTGCATGAGCTTGGGAGGGGATTGCACACCACTGCATGCACAATATTTTTAACATTAAAATAATTTAAAATTATTCAATTTTTAAAAACAATAATTTGTTTTAGGAAAAAAGACAAACAGTACACAGAGAATTAAAGTAGATGGCTAATCCTGATTATAGAACAACCCATGTGATTCTGAAGTTTTCTGCAGTATCTGGCTGCCACTGCATGCCAGCCTAGGGAGACAGAGTGAGGCCCTGTCTCCAAAAAACAAAAACAACGACAAAAAAAAAAACAACGGCTCAACCCCTCATGTGCACACTTTAGCCTGCCTAAAATGGGAAGGAAATAGAGAGCTAGCAACTTTAGGGTGCAACAGAGCAGTTTCATAAGAGATTTCATTCTTAACCTATATGCCAGAATTCAGTCAAATGGGTATACCTACTAGCAAGGGCAGCTGGGGAAAAAGTCCAGGTAAATGGGTTTACACTCATCTAAAACAGATAGGAGATAATGGTAAAGTATTATTTTCATACTTTCATTTAGTTCTCTAAATATGTTTTTCTTTCCTTTTTTTAACTTATTCATACTAGCTGACTTAAAGTTTTTGTATAATTCTGACATCTGGACTTCTTCAAGTGCTGTTTCTATTTACTTTTTCTTTTTCCTATTTCCTTGTGTATCTAATACATTTTTATTGAAAACTGGACATATATAAAACTTTATATAAAATATAGATTATAAAATGTATATACATTATATACAAAATTATATAATGCAGCTACTCTGGAAAGAAGATATATACACATACATAATATAAAATTTTATATAAAATATAAATTATAAAATGCATATATATATATATATATATATATATATAAAATACATAAAATTATGTAATGTGGCTACGCTGGAAAGATTTCCCCAAGGTTTGTTATTGTTGGAGTTTATTGTTGTTGCTGCTATTTAGTGACTTTTTCAAACTAAGTCTGTACATTTGTAGTCTTTGTCATGTATAGCCAGTGAAGTGTCTGTTTAGAAAATTTGTGCTTAGCTAATGCTTAGACAGAGGTTTTATTTTTTCTGTTCTTTTCTTTTCTTTCTTTCTCATTTTCTTTT
>NW_016107334.1:6437657-6499833 GCF_001604975.1 Cebus imitator
TTTTTGAGACAAGGTACAGATACAGTTCACCTCAACCTTAACTTCCTGGGCTCAGGTGATACTCCTGCCTAGCCTCCCAAGCAGGTGGGACCACGGGGGCATACCACCACACCCAGCTAATTTTTTAATTTTTAATTTTTTTTTGGTAGACACAAGATCTCACCATGTTGTTCAGGCTAGTCTCATACTCCTAAGCTCAAATGATCCTTCTGCCTCAGCCTCCCAAAGGGTGGGATTGTAGTTATGAGCCACCACACCCAGCCCAGAGATCTTTTTAAATGACTCGAAACAATGAATCCCCTAGTCTTTGGCAAGAAGTTCTGAAAGAGGGAAGGGCATCTACAGTCCTCAGTCAGGCCATTGAGAACTATGACTCAGCCTTCACTTCCTGCTGACACAGAACCTTCAGGTCAGATGAGAGCTCAGAGCCTCCTCAGGTTCTGGAGCAGGTACATAGCCCTAAACTTGCACTTGGACTTCTAGATTCCCAGGAATATGTTAGAGCTCTTCAAAGCCTTCTATGATCATATCATTCTTTAGTTTTTCCTTTTTAAATGTTTTGCTCAGCCTGTTGGTAGCCTCACCTGTTATTATCACCTCAGGTAGCTGCCACATTAAATAATTGTCACTGACTGTTTTCAACAAATAGTTTAGTAAAAGGCTACTAGTACAGAGTAAAGTCTGAGTTATATCAAAGAAAGCTGTGAGAGAGGTCAAATAGTGACAGTTTTCTGGAGATGGGACTTCTCCCTTTCAGTAGCTGCTAGGCTGCTTACTTTCAGGGATACCATACTTATGAGGCTGTTAGTTTTCAATGTTACTACAGAACTGGAGGGAGTGCAATGGGACTAGGGCAAGTTAAAAAGTTGCTTTTAACTATTTTTCCAGGGCTCTTATTGTTTTTATGAAAAAGTGATTTGTTTCTTTTAATGTCTTCACTCTACCATTCCAAAAGTACTTTCTCACATCTTTGTATTTTAAGCTAAATAAGTTTATACCTTCAAAGTCTGTCACCATGGCATGAGTTGGGCCAAAACATAACTATGGCACTGGGCACTTGGCTCACACTTGTAATCCAAGTACTTTGGGAAGCTAAGGCAGGAGAATTGCTTGAGAGTAGGAGTTTGAGACCGGCCTGGGTAACAAAGTGAGACCTTGATCTCTACCAAAAAAACAGTTAATTATCCAGGTATGTTGGTGCACACCTGTAGTCACAGCTGCTTCGGAGGCTAAGGCAGGAGGATCACCTGAACCTAGGAGTTCGAGGTTACAATGAGCAATGTGATCACACCACAGCACTCCAATCTGGGCAACAGAGTGAGACCTTTATTTGAGACAGGGTTTTAGTCTGTCACCCAGGTTGAAGCACATTGGTGGTATCACAGCTCACTGCAGCCTTGACCTCTACAGGCTTAGGGGATCCTCCAACTTCAGCATCCCAAGTAGCTGGGAGTAGAGATGTATACACCACTATGCCCAGCTAATTTTTGTTTTGTTTTGTTTTTTGTTTGTTTTGTTGGTAGAGATAAGGTTTCTCCAAGCTGCCCAGGCTGTTCTCAAACTCCTGAGCTCAAGCAATCCTCCCACTATAGCCTCCCAAAGTACTGGGATTACCAGCGTGAGCCACTGCTCTGGTTGCCTGCGTTGCTTTTATCTCAACTCAAGTATCACCTCCCCAGAGAGGCCTTCCCTGACCACTCATCCAAAATAAACTCTCACTTAGCTGCTCTCTTTCCTATTACTAAGGTGGCCAGTCATTTCAATTTGCCTGGGACTGAGGGCTTAACTAGGACAGAAGATTTTCTGTGCTAAAACCAGGACAGGCCTGGGCAAACTAGGAAAAGTTGGTCAACCTACCATCATCCTGCTTTTGTGTTTGTTTGGGTTTTGTTTTTGGAATAGTTTTTGCCTTATCTGATATAATTCAGTTTAATTATTTTGTTGTTTCCTCATTTCCTTCAAGCTAAAATGTGAATCCCTTGAGGTCCAGGCTGGATTGTGTCTATGTGGTTTACAGCTGTGTTCAGATGCCCACAACACTACATGGCACACAGTAGGCACTACACACTCTTAATATTCACGGAAAAAATTGAACGAATTGCTCATTCATCAATTGATTCATTTTCCAAAATGCTCACCTTTCTATTCTCCAAGTTTAATAGCCTAAACACATAGGTGATGCCAACTTTTGTATGACAACACAATTAATAAAAAGGCGTTTTGCACAGCCATGATGACTGGGTTATAAGCATTTGAACCTCTGTGGTAGGGAGAACTTTAGACAGCTGTGCTCTTTTTCTTCTGATCCCAAACAATATAATTAAAAAGGATTCACTGAAATGTAGACATTTCACCCATTTACCCTGGAATGTTGGCTCTACCAAATATAACCCAGTCTGTAAATACAAGATTAGTGTCTGTGAAGAGAAAGCTCTCCATCTACAGAACGGCATTCAAAGGGAAATCTCCACCTTTTCTTCTTCTTATAGAAGCAGGAGCATTACTTATAAGACCAATAATTACTTTAAATATTCCACAAGGATATAAGAGCTACAAATGTTAAAACGCCATCTAAGACCGCATCTTTGGACTCTACAATGAGCCAGATAAAGATGGTGCCCTTTTCTCCACTACCAGTTTACTACATAAATGAAAAAACATAAAGTAGTTTTAGATTTAATTAAAGTAATTGACTGGATTGCATTTTGTAGTCCTGATTGTCATTAACATTCTTGACCTCTCTGTCACAAAGCTGTGCCGGAGAATTTTTCCGATGGATATTTATTATGAATATTATCATCAATAAGCACCATCAACATATTAAAATTAATTTTAACTTCTTTATGGAAGACTGAAAGCACAACGAGCTGTTGAAAACCATCCGCTGTAAATCATTTTTTATCGATTCAACATGGCTAAACCTCAAGTACAACTAACAGGGAATTTTATGTGTGTGTAGGCAAGTTTCTATATATATAAAATATTTAATGTTATTTCATCTCTGACTCTGGTTACATTAATCATGTAACCATATTTTCCAGAGCCTAAGGATTCACTTGCTATTTTAAGCACTTACTGTGCTGTCCTGAGCTGGCTGGCTTGTTTCATGCCCATGTGGATATGCAGCAACACATGGACATTTGGTCTTATTTTGACTGCTCACAAAGGGCTTAATAAAAGACAGGCTTTGGTGCATCAAAAGAACATAGTCCACAGGTGTTCTGAGCTGGGCTAACTTGTATGTAGAGCAAACAATTAAGCTTTGGAATTCGAGACTCTAAATTGTATCAGTTGAGCACCTGTTCTGAAGAGAGGAAAACACCTTTCATTACATTACCCGAGGGCATGACAGGCTCTGGGCTGTGTAGAGTTACAGCAGATCCTTTTCTGGCATGCTAACTGAGATGCTGCCACTCCTTCTGTGAATGCTGCCAAGGACTTCGAGTTGAACATTTTTAGGGAATGCCTCCATCTCCGTCTCCGTCTCCATCTCGATTTCCATTCTTATGCCTCTCCATATCTCTTTCCACATTTACCACTTTACTGAGCATCTTCTACAAGCCAGACAACGTGCTAAAGATGTTAAACACAGTACATGTAATCTCTTCCAATCACCCTGCAAGGCTTCATACCCAAGGTCATGTCAGTTTTGGGAAACCAGGATTCAGAGACAGACGGGTTGGACACCAGAACCTAAAGTCTTGATCATCGTGCTATCTGGCGGGCAGCCTCCAGGTTTTCACAGGCTCGGGGGTGTCTTCTGGCCTCTTTTCTGGCTCCTCCTTCAGGTCTTAGATCTTCAGCCTTCCTACGTGTCTATTTTTTGACCTCTTCTCTCTGACTCTATCTAAGGAGCTCCCTGATAATGCCATGCATTCCCACTATGGCCCCAGTCACCATCCATGAGCCACCAGCTTTAAAACCTCTCCAGGAAAATTTTACCTCAACTGACTGCTTCCATATGCATTGGAAAGGCTCTCTCTTGGGCTGCCCCAGTGTCGCCCTTCCAGAACCAAGCTAAGTGAGCATCTTTCTCAGCAAATCTGCTCCTCCTCCAGCATGGCCAGCCTGGAAACACCACCAGTCATCTGGGCTCCTCCCTCTTCCTCTGTATTTACTTCATTCTCCTCAACTCATTCTCCACCTGGCACTGCCAGAGTGACCTCCCAAAAACGCAAATGTAGTGCCTCTCCTTCAAACCCACCAATGCCTTCTCGATTCCTTTGCAGGTAAAATACTTGTTGGCTGGTCCAGAAAATCTGACATGTTTTTTAGCTAGCTTCAAACCACTCTTTTTCTTTATCTTGGCTTCCTTTTTTTGCCTATCAGGCAACACGATCCTTTTCCTTTTGAGAGTTTCCTTAGCCCAAGTACTTTCCAGGTTCTCCTTTATACCTGAGCTCAAATATCATCGTAACAGAAAGGACTTCCCTGGCCTTCTCAACTCTCTGTCTTCCATGTCTTGCTTTAATTTTTTCATAGCACTTACCATCACTTGGTATATAATACATTAGTTCATTCCCTTGTTTGATTTCTCTCTTCTCCTGTCAGAATTTGGGTCCATTACAATAGGGATGTCTGTATTTTGTGTGCTGTTGTATAACAACTATTGTATATCTGCCTATAACTGTGCCCAGTAAATAGTAGGCACTCAATAAACATTTAGTGAATAAACAGAAGTTCTTTTTAATTCATATATATTTATCATGCAAAATATAAAAAGATCTTGATATTTTATTTTGCTGAACTATCTTATTATAAATGATCACATGGATTCAAGTGAAACTTAACCTAAAGCAACTAAAGAGCTGAATCTGTCCAGCCATTGACTTACAACTGCATGTACTCTGATGTCCAGGCCAGGTATACCAGATAGACAAGCTAGCCACAGGCAGGGACCAAGTACCTCTTCACGTAAGATACAGCACTTGTTCGGGCGTGGTGGCTCATGCCTTTAATCCCAGTGCTTTCGGAGGCTGAGGCAGGCAGATCACTTGAGGCCAGGAGTTCAAGACCAGCTTAGTCAACATGATAAAACCCTATTTCTACTGAAAAAAATAAAATAAAATTTAAAAATTCGCTGGTCATGGCAGTGTATGCCTGTAATCACAGCTACTCAGGAGGCTGAGGAGAATTGCTTGAACCCAGGAGGCAGAGGTTGCAGTGAGCCAGGATTGCACCACTGCACTCCAAAGAAAGACTCTGTTAGAAAAAAAAAAAAAAAAAAAGACACAGTACTTATATTGAACCAGAAGTCGGAATGCCTTGGACTATGTGTTTGCATATGAGAGTCACTATTCCAATCTGGATGGAACAGAAAATTTGGGGAGTGTGGAAGTCACAGCAGCAGACTCTCTGTCTCTAGGAGGAAGACGATTCTTTGCTAGACAATGGATACATCTAACATACCTCTCTCTGCCTTCGCAAAGAGAGAGGCAGCCTCCTTGCATGCCAAAATATCCAGAATATTGAGGAATTTTGATTGTCTAGAATACTGGGCATGTAGAGTCACTACAACAAAAAAGGGACCTTCTTATTTTTAGCAGTCTTAGTAATTGATATGATAATAATTACAATAATGACAGCAGCTGACATGTACAGATTGCTTACAATATATCAGACACGGCACAGTCTCATTTACTCTTCACAACTCCTCCAAGAGGTGGGGAGTTCGTTGTCCTTATTTTATAGATAAGAAAGCTAAGGCTTAGTGAAATTGCCCAAAGTCATGCTGCTGGTTAACCAAAATGTGACTGAAATAACTGTCTTGATCCAAAGCTCGTGTTCCTTCATGATTCTGCCTTCCAACCTGAAAATTAGAACCATCAATACCTTCAAGAAATTTCAGGCCGGTTGTGGTGGCTCACGCCTGTAATGCCTGTAATCCCAGCACTTTGGGAGGCTGAGGTGGATGGATCACAAGGTCAGGAGTTCAAGACCAGCCTAGCTATCATGGTGAAACCTCTTCTTTACTAAAAATACAAAAAAATTACCCGGCATGGTGGCTGAGGCAGGAGAATCACTTGAAACGGGGGGGCAGAGGTTGCAGTGAACCAAGATGGTGCCACTCTAGCCTGGGTGACACAGCGAGACTCTGTCTCAAAAAAAAGAAAAAAAAAGTACCTCAAAAGTTAGATGAACAAGCATTGTCAATCCGAGTTAGGCTCATCAGAGTGGGTTTCATAAAGGAGGTGACATCTGAGTTAGATGAGCTTGGAAAGATAGAGAGGATAATGACGATTTTTCCCAAAGGCAGAAACAGCATAAACAGAGCCATAGCAAGAGAAGTTCAAAAGGTGCATTTGGGTTTAAATAAACTAACCTGGCAAAAGTAAGAGGTTAAGCCGGGGCAGTGTTTCCCAAACTGTTCAACAAGGTAACCATGGTTAGGTGGAGAAAAGGGTTTAACATTGATCATGCTTGGGAAGTGTCCCGTTAATCACATTTCTGCAGGACTTCTTGGAGCCTTTAGTGAGGCTAAGTACATTATATGCCTCCTGAAGAGTGAGGATATTACACATTGTGTTTGTTTTCCTGATGTATTTGACTAATAGACTCCCCTGCCTTCTTTGTGGTATTTATTTATTTATTTATTTATTTATTATTTATTTAGATAGAGTCTTGCTCTGTTGCCCAGGCTGGAGTGCAGTGGCACAATCTCAGCTCACTGTAACCTCTGCGTCCCAGGTTCAAGCAATTCTTGTGCCTCAGCCTCCCGAGTAGCTGGGACTACAGACATGTATCACCATGCCCACCTAATTTTTTGTAATTTTTTTTTTTTAGCAGAGACGGGGCTTTCCCATGTTGACCAGGCTGGTCTCAAACTCCTGACCTCATGTGATCCACCTGCCTCAGCCTCCCCAAGTTCTGGGATTACAGGAGTGAGCTGTCAAACCCAGCCAGTTTTTTGTTTTATTCTTTTTAATCGAGAACCTGTGAACATCTCATTAAACTGACAATCCATTAGATGAGTTTAAGAAGTGATGTTTTACAAACTTTATAGCCAATAACACATAGAAGACCAACAGGAACCATTCCATTGATGACCTGGGTTGCTCTGCTAAGGAGCTCTAGCTCTGTGGCTCTAAGGCCCTGATGGAGGTTATGGATAGAGCCATGCCATGAGCAATTGTTTGAGAAAATTTGGCAGGCATCAGATCCAGGCCAACTAATGACATCTACTGTGTGATCCAGTGGTAAGGTGGTAAGGTCCCAAACTTAACTGAAAAAAATGGTCTCTTTATCCTTTTCCATTTCTGCAGTTCATCAACACAACAGTTTTCATGCCCTAGTTAATTTTCGGAGGTCATTAGAAAAGTGCGTCTACATACATGGTCAGCAGGGAGAAACTGGGCATCCAAAAAAATCCCATGAAGATGCAGAAGAAAAAGAAAACCCAAAGCCTGGAAGCTAATCTGACTGATCATATCATTTCCCTACTTAAAAGTCTTCAGTGAGGGAGGCCAAGACAGGCAGATCACTTGAAGTCGGGAGTTCAAGACCAGCCTGGTCAACATCGTAAACCCCATCTCTACTTAAAATATACAAAAATTAGCCAGGTGTGGTGACGTGCACCTATAGTCCCAGCTACTCAGGAGGCTGAGGCAGGAGAATCACTTGAACCCAGGAAGTGGAGGTTGCAGTGAGCTGAGATTGTGCCACTGCACTCCAGCCTGAGTGACAGAGTGAAACTCTGTCTAAAAATAAATTTTAAAAAGATTTATTTTAAAAGTATTAAATGGGTCCTCCTTTCCTTTAATATTGAAAATAAAATACTTTCCCTGGCCTACAAGGGTCTGTAGGACCTGGCCATTGTCCACCTCTTCTCTGCACCTCACACTGTGTTCACATTTCCATGGTACAGTAAGTCCCTGGGCACTTCATTGACTGTAAGTTCCTTGAGGTCAAGGCCTGTCTGCTTTTCTTTATCTCAGAACTAGCACACGGTAGGAACTCAATAAATATTTTAAAGTGAATGGATGGATAGACAGCTTACCTGCAGGAACAGATGTGATAGTAGAATGCTTTCTAGCAGATTCCACCAAAGTCCGGTCCACTCCCCAATATCAAGATTAATAAGTTTTAAAATAAAACTTAGCAACTCTCCATGTAGCTCTTTCTGTTTGACTTTATATTTCACATGACCTCCCCTGTTTCTGTGAATCAGAGCTTCCAGCTGGCTGGGATTCTATTTGTCATTTCTCAGCAGGCAGAAACCCAAAGGCCACAGTCTCTGGTTGCTTTATTCTTTATCCTCTTCACAAATCACCCCAAGGGAGACAGCATCTACTACCTTCCTCATGGAAACCTTCAGTATCTTGATTTACCTTCCTGACTGCAAACACCTGTTGAATTATGAAACATAATTAGTCCGTTTCTACCTGGAATTCTTAACTTAGCCAAATATTAGACTGAATTCAATTGAAGTCATATAAAATAACGATTCCCACTCAATTCTAGGTGAATTGAGACCTTCTTGTTGAGTTCCTTATGCAGGTAAAACTGGCTTTAGATATTTCAAAAAAACACTCGAGATATTCAAAGCCTTCCATATCTCACCTAAATCACCATTTTCTTCTTATTTCCCACAATATCCATCAATAAATCTACAGTTCAGCCTCTATGATTTCTTTTTGTTTTTCTTAAAGCAGAGCCTTGGCCGAGCACGGTAGCTCACGCCTGTAATCCCAACACTTTGGGAGGCCAAGTCAAGTAGATCACCTGAGGTCAGGAGTTTGAGACCAGCCTGACCAACATGGAGAAATTCTGTGTCTAGTAAAAACACAAAATTAGCTGAGTGTGGCAGTGCATGCCTGTAATCCCAGTTACTTGGGAGGCTGAGTCAGGAGAATCACTTGAACTCTGGAGGTGGAGGTTGCTATGGGCCAAGATGGTGCCATTGCACTCACGCCTGGGCAACAAGAGCAAAACTAAAACAAAAAACAAAACAAAAACAACAACAAAAAAAAACAGAGCCTTGCTCTGTCACCCAGGCTTGAGTACAGTGGCATGATCTCTGCTCACCGCAACCTCTGCCTCCTGGGTTCAATTCTCATGGCTTAGCCTCCCAAGTAGCTGGGGTTACAGGCGTACATCACCACGCCTAGCTAATTTTTGTATTTTCATTTTGTATTTTTGTAGCAACGCGGTTTTGCCATGTTGGCCAGGCTGGTCTCGAATTCCCGGCCTCAAGTGATTTACCCACCTCAGCCACCCAAAGTGCTGAGATTACAGGCCTAGCCTCAGCCACTATTATTTCTAATGAATTTCAATATTTACAACTAAAGATTATTTTATTTTTACCACTGTTTTCCATTTTCCAAGCTCTCTTACCAACTTATGGGGCTGCTTATGAACTTCTCTTCTTCCTTAGGCCAGGCAATTCAATGTTTCAAACTGAGCAAGGCTTTCAGACACTGATTTTTTTCTTAAGATGGGAGTTGGGGGCATTTTATTCCTTTTTTTTTTTCTGAGAAAGAGAGAGAGGGTCTTGCTCAGTTGCCCAGGCTGGAGTGCAGTGGCTTGATCTCGGCTTACTGCTGCAATCTCCACCTTCCAGGCTCAAGTGATCCTCCCACCTCAGGCTCTTGAGTAGCTAGGACTACAGGCACATGCTGCCATTATATTTAATATATATATAATTATATATACAAATTACACACACACACACACACACACACACAAATATATATATATATATATATATATATATATATATATTTGAGATGGGGTTTCACTATGTTGTCCTGGCTGGACTAAACCTCTGGGGCTCAAGCAATCCGCACACCTCAGCCTTACAAAGCTCTGGAATTACAGGCCTGAGCCACTGCACCTGGCCTTACTCTCACTCTTTCTAAAACATATTTGTGAGAAAGACAAATGGACCCTTTGAGTCTCCTTGAGAAATCAATTGATCCCTTGTTATGCCAGATGAGCCCAAGGACATAGTTTTGAAGCCTGGATCTGAGCATGATGCTGTGCCTGGAGCTTTCCTTGAGAAGGCAATCTCCCTGATGGCTGAGCCCCAGGCACATCCAGGAGGCTTCATAGCACACCCCCAACAGCTAGAAGAGGTTGCTCTGCAACTTTAGGTTAGCACTAAGGCCAGAAGTCGGAGAAGATTGTCGCCAAACACCTCCAGCCATCTGAGCAGCTCTTCAGCTTGGTTTGTGATGCTTTGTCCTGGGGACTGTCTAAAATGAAGGACCTGTTTGGCTGCCCTCTGCTTTCCCTCTGACTCTCTGAAACACCCGGAATGTTCTCTGAGACGCCTGGAGGTAAATTAAAAGTTCCACTCATTTATGTATGCCGCCCGTCAGCACTCAGTCAACATCAGCACATACCTTTGGACATTGCCCAGATAAGTTGTATTTGATCTAGTGACCTAAAGGTGAATTGTAGGTTATACTTAATTACACTCATGAGCCAAGTGCAAGTCAGAAACAAACCTTTCTATTTCACTCCGAAATACCGTGAAACCCCTTAAGGGAGTCCACTGATTATACCAAAGAGGTTTGTATGAACCAACTAGGGTAAATAATTAGACTGTATTTTTAATTAATATTGCAGTGCCTTCCAGCACAACGATATTTAAGATGATGACGGTATTAGAGATAAGTAGAGAAACAGTCTTGCACTTGATGAAGCCAGGAAGAATGAAGGAAGTTTTGTCAGACAGAAAAAAATACCCTGCAATTCTAGCAATCTTGTGTCAAAAGTTTCTAGTTATGTTTAAAGGAAGTTTTCAATTTAGTAAATGCTCTGTTTGCTATGGTGACTGTTGGTCTCTATTATCAAAAAATAAATACAGAGAAAAGGAAAGGCAGGTAGTATGCATTTCTAGTTGGCATCACTGCAAAACTTTTTTAAGTCATGTAAACTTTATGGGAATAATAACAATTAACAGATTTCATAATGGGCACCACTTCAATTTTTGTTTCATTAAGCTTTGTAAAAATATAGGCTTTTGAAAAAAGCCAGTTCAATTAAAGCATGAACTTTTCATTATTTTTTAACACATTTTACCTATTTTTAATTGATAGAAGTGTTACATATTTTGCCAACCTAAGAGCTTTTCACACTTCTTTAATTCAAACCAGCTTGATTTTTGCAATTCAAATAGACACATTATTATTTTGTATTACCTGGAAACCAAATAAAGTAACAGTAAAACTTATTAAGTAGATCACAATGCATACATTATTTCCTAAAGAAATTTATTTTATACATTCAGTATGAAGTAGTTTTTTTTTTTGTTTAACCCTAGCTAAACCTCATAACTCCTTAATGAGAAAGATAGTAATAGTCTACAAATAATATTTTACAAATGAAAAAACCCAAGCACTAAAAAGTTATGTATCTTGCCCTAGATCACATAACAAGTGAAAGGTCAGAATCCTAACATTAGTATTCTGACCACTTGTAATGTCTTCTCTAGGCTTAAGATAACAAACAAATTAAGCAAGGAATATGTCTTTTTATTTTTCACTTTTTTTGTTTGTTTACTTGTTTTCTCTTTAAATATTGCTATACTAGGCGCATGTTAGTATCTCAATGAATAATTCATATTCAGCTTTCTATTAAGCATAGCTCTCTGTAACCTGCATTGGTATACATTTATGGTCAAACAATACTATGTTAATTATGATGATCCTAAGATATTGCAAGATAATAAAGTCACTTGAAGCATCACAGAAAGATGAAAATACATTTATTTGTGCCCTGAACTGCAGATTAGTGATAAGGACCAGAGGCAGGGAAACTCTGGGGAGAAGAGGGCAGGTCCCCATCCAGGGTCCCACCCTCAAGCCAAAAAGCCTAATATTGCAGCCAAAAGTGGGAGTACATATCCCTGTTGTCCCACTTGAATGTTGCCTTTTCCAAAACTACCCATGGCTTTTATGGGCACCATCTGGCTCAGCCAGCAGAGAGAGGAGAAGCAACTGGATGCCGGCATCTATGGTTGGACACTGGAGAGAAGCAGCTTGACTTCAGACGGACAGATTGACAGCATAGCCTTGGAAGGAGTCCAGCTGGGGATGACTGGACTCCAGGGGAAGTTCACCCTCCCACTCTTTCCCCTTTTCAGCTCCTCTTCCCACTGAGAGCCGCTTTCATCGTCAACAAAATCCCCCACATTAACCATCTCCAATTCCTTCATGCAACCTCATTCCTCCTGGATGCCAGACAAGGATTCAGATGCCACGAGTATAGGTGCAACAGGCTGTCACCCTGACCCTCCATTGAGCTGTTAACACTTAAGCCATCCACAGACGGGAAAGCTAAAAGGACACTGTAACACACTTACTGAAGCTTCAGAGGTAGTAGGCTCTCCCCTAAACGGGGCCCACACAAAGTTTTGTTCTTGCCAGTGCCCAAAAGCACTCACCCCGGCTCCTGCACCCACTCACCTGTACTCTCCCTACCGCAAGGGGTAAAACGCAGCAGGACAGAGAGATTGGAGTCTACCCCTGCCAGCACCAAAGTGGCCGGCTAGCTCTAGCACTCGTGCACTCCAATTCCCATCCATGAAGGGGTGAGGGAAATATCTTGCTTCATTAGTATCACCTGTTGCTGGCTATGAGTTGACCATCTTTGTCTGTATGTTCCAAATTAAATTGTTTTTCATCTTCTACCCAACACTTCTCTGTCCAAGCTTCCCAACTAGAAACTTGGGATTCACCTTCAAGTATCTTTATTCTCTTGTCCACCATCCTTGTGGTTATAGAGTATCCATTCCACCTTCCAAGTCTCTCTCAATTCTATCTCTTCCCTTCCATTTTCACTGCCTTAATTCTGACCCTCATTTTCTTTTGCCTAGAAAATTTTAACAGCCTCGTTATAGGGGGCCTTGGGTCTAGTTTCTCACCATGGGTGTTTTTCTTCCCAGGTGTCTAGTGTTACCTTTCTGAAACAGAAATCACTCACTTTCTAAAGACTGCTGGCAGCTGCCTCTACCCTAAAGCAGCATTTTCCATGCTGAGATCCATGAAAACCTATGTGCACTACGAAAAGGGAAAGACAAATAGCTACAGGGCAAGCTCTTGGAAGTTTATGATGCAGAGTAGCATATTAAAGACTCTGAGAAGTCCTACAGGAAAGTTAACCCCAAGTAACTGGCCTACCCAGTGTTTGCCACATTACTTGGCCTCAGAGGCTCCCTGTATTTCCAGACAACACCAACCAACACCTCGAGGAACCAGTATTTTTCTAAGGCTAGTTTGAGAAAACACCATGCTACAAGATAAATTGAATGTAGTGCCTGCTCTTCTCCACAGAGCATAGCCTTCCTCAACAGATTACACCATGTTTATTCCTACTTTCAAGGCAAAAACATACTCTTCTTTTGTCAAATTGAGTAGGAAGTCCCTTCAAAATAGGATAATATATTTCCCCCAACTTTTTCATCCAAGGAACTCTTTTTTCTTTTTTTTTTTTTTTTCATCCAAGGAACTCTTACTAATAACTTGAAGACCCAGCCCCAATGTGATTACCTGTCTGATGCCTTCCTTATGTCATTCTTTGTGCTTGCTGCCAGTCATCTTTTTAATTTTGCAGGCATTTGTTCATAAGTCCACCTTCCCTACAAGATCATTAGGCCCTTTTGTCTTTGGAACTGTAACACCTAGAACAATTCCCAGCATTTGGTAGACACACAACAAAACTGATAGAAGGTATACTTCATTGTATTCTAACGTAATCGCTTACAAGTAGTTGGTGTTGATGCATATTCATAGAAAATTCCTCCAGAGAGGTAAAAGTGACTTAAAAGAACATATAACCCATTTTCTCACTGCTGCTGAGATAAATGGGGTTTTCCAAAGGTAGATATGCATCTGGCCCTGTCCTGTCTCAGGAGGCAGATTCCTTTGGCTAACCCATCTGGTTGTTAGGTTATAACTCTCCAATACCAGCTTTGTGTGTACCATCCTGCATCTGTACTTCCCTAGAAGAAAACAATTATCTCCAAAAGAGGAAGAGACAATTTTCAGCCACAGATCTGATTACTCAGTGAAAGGCACTGGTGTGTTCAAGGTATGGTCCTGGACACCCACTGAGTGACAATCCATGCCCAGAGGTTTATGGTGCCCTGTGGTCCCCAAGTCTTATAGGCATTTACTGTCTACTCACTGACAGGACAAGGTCTACTGAGAAACAGTTATTAGCTGTATGCAGCCTGGAAGAAATTAATTTTCAAAGGGTTGCATCCAAAATTTGTTAATGATAAGGCAGATCTGTAAATGACTCTGCCCCTTTCCAGCTAGCAGGTGATTTGACCTCTTTATACCACCTTTTCCTCTTCTGTAAGATGAGGATAGATAAATGAGACAGCATTTGAAAACATTTAACACCTTCCTTGACACATAGTAGGCAATCAATAAAAGTGTATAGCATTTGATTCTGATTTCTACTGAATTTTACAGTGTATAAAAATAAAAAAAAAGAACCGCTTATATGAAATTAATAACCAACTCAACAATCTGTTACTAAGTATATTTTGGACAGATCTATTTGTCTTTGTCATTGTCAGTGTTAAATTAAAATTAAAACACACTCTTTAAAAAGCCCTCCTAAACAGCAGAACAGCATTCAGAATTATGCATCTGAGCCACACATTTTAATGCTGACTGACTCAATTTGTCACCCAGGGTCTAGCAATTTGAGACCTCGATGTCATTCAGGGAAAGTCTGGATAAGACATGTGCATCAATGGTATGGTTCTGTTATTGGAGAGTTGGAGATGCTGCTTAGAATTGAGTAGAATACAAACATTTCTTTTGTAAGGTTGGAACCTTTCAGACTACTCCCCTATTGTTTTGTAAGGGAGGAAAATGTATGAGGCAATTTAAACAGGCCAGGCAGGGAACAATCCACAGCTCCCAATGGGTATGGGCCAAGTCATACACAATGAAGTCCTGGGCCACCATGGGGTAAAGGCACCAGCTCTCAGGAACGTGGGTCCCCCTAGCACTGGAGTTAATGAGGCCATTGGTTCACTTATTTTCCTTTCCAGAGATTATCATGATCAATTTGCATGATGATTATGGAAAAATTAAAACACTACTCCCAAAGATCAAGTTAACAAAGGCCTTTGAGACTTCAAGCTTCCTGGAGGAGAAAGGTATATTGTTCTCCAAAAAGGGGGAAATAATTTGAGATAAACTATAGTTGAGTTCAATGCACCAAGGCTGACTTCTTCCCCTGACTAACCTTTTTTATTGGTAGCATCTTCTCCACTCTTGAGAACCTCTCTCCCTTAAGAGCGTGTAACAAATTTAATACAAATTCAAGGGGAAATAAAATGAGCAGGGAAAACCAATAATGAGTCAGAATGAAGAGAAATGAATATAAATTTGTGAAATAGTCCTGTGGTTGAAAAGCCATGTGCTCCTTGTTCTGCCCAGTGACAGATTTTGCACTTTCTACATTCAAATTGACAATTGTTTCTCCTTTCATACTTCAAGCCAGGCTACGAGGTGAAGGACTTCAGCAACTCCTCCTTAGGAGGGACAAATCTAATCCCTAGCATCTGACTCAAGTCAGTCGCTTCATTTCCAGGAAACTTCCTATTTCCAATTTGCACTTTACCCACCTCACCCCCCTTTTTTTGAGATGGGTCTTGTTCTGTTGCTCAGGCGGGTGTGCAGTGGTGTGATCTCAGCTCACTGCAACCTCTGCCTCCCAAGCTCAAGAGGTCCTCCCATCTCAGCCTCCCAAGTAGCTGGGACCACAGGTGCACACCACCATGCCTGGTAAATTTTTGTATTTTTGGTAGAGACATGTTGCCCAAGTTGATCTTGAACTCCTGAGCTCAAGAGATCCACCCTCCTCGGCCTCCCAAAGTACTGGAAGTATAGACGTGAGCCACCACATCCAGCCCCTTTTTAAACACAAAAGGAGAGCCTGCTGTTTTTTCTTCAGGGACATTTCTACTCTACTTCTTAGAAAAAGCAGTAACCATTTTGGAAGTTGGGTTAGAGGATAAAGCCTATGAAAATAGCTTACATCCCACCTCCCTCTGACAGTTTCTTCTTTTTAGGTGAAGTGGTCAAAAGCCCAGTTGATCAAGGGGGAAAAATGGCAAGTAAACAAGATCTACATTCTAAAGATTTCCCTATTATACTACCACAATATGGACAAAACAAAAATCCAAGACAGAAGACTGTACAGCTCTCCCATTTATTAAAGATTTTGTTTTTACCATCTAGACCACCTTTAAAGGATAAGCAGAAGTTAAAATAGTTCAACCAACCAATGTTCTATATCACAACTAACATTTTCTGTGAGCTTTTCTTGGTTTCTCTATTTCAGCTACCTCACCTTCCTGGGGAATCTCTTATATGCAAAAATGTGAATATTCTTATTTTTTTATTCTTTTATTTTTTGCAGCAATAAGGGTCTCACTATGTTGCCCAAGCTGGTCTTGATCTCCCAGCCTTGTAATCCTCCCACCTCAGGCTCCCAATGTGCTGAGATTACAGGTGTGAACCACCAAGCCCAGTCTAAATATTTGTCTTTAATTATGTGTGCTGCCTCAGTTTCTCCAAGCTTTTCTCATAACTGTAGTTCATAAGCAACCCAATCAATTTAAAAACGCACAACACCCTTGATGATTTATAGCCAGCAAAGCCAGGAATGAAATACTGTATTCTTTCTCATGATGGACTCAAAGAAGAAACATTTAATTTAAGAGTATGAAAGAATACTGTTGCAGTGACTTTTTACATTTTATCCATAATTTCTTTATTATGTTTTTCCAATGACTAAAGTAATCTCTCAGAAAACATAATGCCATCATTTTATGCACAACAGTGACTGTAATAAATGGAGTTGGAAAACATTTACTGACTACGCACTTTGGGCTTAGCTGTGCTGAGGGCCCCAGGGCCACCACAAACAGTGGTGTAGATTTTGCCCAGACATGGGAGCCTGGTTGGAGGGGCAGCTGAAAACCATCATGTTCTCCTCTCACCCAAGCCAACACTCCAGTGCTGACTACACCAGCCTAGAGAAAGGGTGGCTTTTTTGTAATCCATCTGTCCCCAGGGGCACAGTTTCCTGCTAACCCTACGTGATAAAAGAAGCTCAGGGCATAAGAATACAGGGAGCTTATAATCTAATGGAAGATAATTTCATAAATTACCTGAAAACCAGTATTATGAGATGAAAGGCAAACAGTTCAGTGGTCCTCATTACTTGCTTTATAGTTTCTATATCTGACCAACTTTTTGGTGGCCACTTTCTAAACAGAGAGTGATTCTCTCTGCCATCCCTTCTGCCCCCTCAATTTAAACCAAAATCATGATATGTACTTCCCATATTGTAGAAGTAAACAAGAACTGGAAGAGCCCGATGAAGCACTGTGCGTTGGACACACTCAAAACGGATGGGCTCCTGAACCTTCTTTCTCACACCTACTATGGGTCAAGTACAAGGGCACTGTCTTTCTCAATTCTCTACTCTATAAGGCAGGTCCTCCTCTCCTTTGTCCAGTTCAGAGAAATGAGGCTCAGAGACATGAACACACTTGCCTCAGGCTACCAGCAGCTAGTAAGTGACCCCAAGACACAACATCCTCCCAGGACACTAAGGTGGTTTCTTTCCAGAGGAAGGCAAGTGTGGACTGGAGCAGGGAGCCTGCATATTCAGCATTCTTCTCTAATGCCCAGCACAGCTCTTGGCACATGGCACTGATACTTGTTAAACTGAACTCAAGAAGGAGGATTGGAGAACAACCCTTTCTAGAGCAGGCACCTCAGAGGAAACAAGTGAGGGTGTGCTCTCTTTCAGGCGGCCTCACCTGCTTTAACCTGGTCCCCTAACTGTTCATGTGGGAGCTGCCCTGTTTTCCTCTCTTTCTACCCCATTTTCCATCTATCTTCAGGGACTTGGGGAGTTTTGTTTCCAAGTTTCATGGATAGACAGAAGTTTAAACTGCTCCCCACAGTCTTCACTCTCACCTGCCTACTGGCCTTTCTCCAGGATCACTGCTGCACCTGCACCAAGAGACATGAAACCCCTCAAGGAAAGTTTCCCATCCATCTTCCTGGTGGTCTTTCATTTCTTTGCCAATAAGGCAATCTGCTTCACAACACACTTTGATATATTTGACATCTGTCATAAAACCTGGGTCAGGCAGATCTGTCTTCTGTTAAAATAAGCCATTCTACAAAGACAGTTCCTCTGCTGTTAGTGCCCCACCAGAAATAATTATTGACATATTGTCCACACGTCCAGACAACCCTCTTAATAGAAGCCATAAATTTCTGGTGCTGGTTTCCCCTACTCCTATCAGAGAAGCAAGGTAACACTTACAGAGCCAGAAGGAAACCTGAAGAGGAAGCTCTGGCGGAAGTGACTGGCTTTAGACAAATACCTTCCTTTAACATCTTTCAAAAGTTAATGACTGTGGCAACACACAGCTGTTTCTTAGCGATAGAGCATGAATTTTCTCCTAACATTACGCTGAGATGAGTCTTATGTTCACACAGCACAGAAGGGAGCTGATAGAAGTTTCTGCACAGTGGTGATTCCTCTAGACTTAGGGTAGGCTGAACCTTCTGTCGAGGTCCTATTGTACATGGGGCAGAATTCTGGGCACTCAGAGTTCCAGACATGCTGTGAGTATGAGAGAGAGCACTGATCACTTCTAGTTCTCACTGATCCCTTGAGAGGCACCCATACAAGGGGCTGGTCTCAGTTTCCCAAAAATCTGCCAGTTGGAAACCCTGTGGAATTGTAATGGTTGGCTGTGTCCTCATCCAAATCTCATTTTGAATTGTAGCTCCCATAATTCCCACATGTTGTGGGAGGGACCCAGTGGTAGATAATTGATCATTGGAACAGTTTCCACATACTGTTCTTGTGGTAGTAAGTCTCAAGAAATCTGACGGTTTTATCAGGGGAAACCCCATCACTTCGTTCTCACTCCCTAATCTTGTCTGCTGCCATGTAAGATGTGACTTTTACCTTCTGCCATGATTGTGAGGCCTCCCCAGTTACGTAGAACTGAGTCCATTAAAGTTCTTTTTCTATATAAATTACCCAGTCTCAGGTATATCTTTATCAGCAGCATGAAAACAGACTAATACACCCTGTTACAAGATCACTAAGATCACTACTGTGCTCAAAGGTGTTTTAGCCCTTCTCAACCTCTGCATGTCAAGTACATGGAGGACATGGACATATATATACTTCTTATTACTGATCAGTTACAAGAAAAAAGCTAGACTTTCATAAAGGAAGGAGGATTTTAGAAACACATGTGCTGACTTGGCTATATTTTTGCTGAGTAAGGGATGAGGACTTCTTTTTGAAGATGTTTACAAATGTTTCCTTGAGGAAATATTTGCCACAGAAGTGACATTTCAGCAGCTAAGATGTACCACGCTGAACAAAACATATTAGGTGAAACAAATGTTTTGCTTAGGGGAAAGGAAAACTTTCTGACATAGGTGAAGCTGCAAAGACTCTGGATTCAAGGCTAGCTTGACCATGTGAGTAGCCCAGCAGGTATTTGGTGGAGGAGAGGATAGTGTGGGAAGCCTAGAGCTTCCCAAAAAGGACTTTTAAGAACAGACATTTGTGCAGAGAGTAGAGAAGCCCCCAAATATCAAATGGCAGTTACAATAAAGTAATAATTTCTACCTGTAACATGTTTTCCACATCCTTCTTTTCACCCAAACCTTGAATGGGTGCCAGATATTTTTGTCTGCACACACATAACCTGCTTGCTCCATGTTTAAATGAGAAATCGACTGTCTTGTTCAAACTGGAATAAATTACTGAAAGAAATATAAGTAAGGGTGGGCAAGATGGCTGATGCCTGTAATCCCAGGAGACTTTGGGAGGCTGAGGCTGGTGGATCACTTGAGGTCAGGAGTTCAAGACCAGCCTGGCCAACATGGTGAAACTCCATCTCTACTCAAAATACAAAAAAATTAGCTAAGCTTCATGGTGGGTGCCTATAATCCCAACTACTCAGGAGGCTGAGACAGGAGAGTCGCTTGAATCTGGGAGGTAGAGGTTTTAGTGAGCCAAAATTGCACCACTAAACTCCAGTCTGAGACCCTGTCTGGAAATAAAAAAAAAAAAAAAAAAAGAAAAGAAAAGGAAAAAAAAGAAATATAAGTGCTTAAATGTCCTCTTCAGGACTGGGAAATCATCTATCATTTGGACTTTGAGTTGGAACATTCTAAAGAAACTTGTTCTTTACAGTGGTGCTGCTAAACTAGTAATAAAGACCCCTGTTGAAAGAGATGCTTTAGCAGTATCTGGATGAAAGATTAACTCCACAAGAGGCAGCGGAAATCACCTATTTCCCCTTGTCCAACCCATTCAACTCAAACCACCTAAAACTGTCAGTGGATTTGAAACAAGAGGAAGCAGCTAATTTTATAACCAACAACAACACTGATGGTTAAGGATGTTAAGATAAGGGTAATTTAACGCATGTTTCTAACTATGAACGAATCAGTGGCAGGAATCAGAAAAGCATCAGCAATGGCGATTGACTTGAAATGATCAATCTTGGATGTTCCAGACCACAAATTTTCAAAGCAAAGAGTAGTTCATTTTCTCTCAAGTGGGCATCCATCTCACCATGCAGTCAGAGTTGTACTTCTTCACCAAACTTTAAGCTAGACAAACACGTCAGTGCCAAGCAAGACTTCCCAGCCTTCCAAGACACAAAAGGGCATTTATTTCTGAACTCAGCAGAAGGACTGTCATCCATTAGTTGGTCCCGGGTAAGTGGCTGCTAAACAGCAGGCCACTAGCAGGCGTTTTGAGAGCTGTTGGAGCCCCTCATGTGGGCTCACTTTCCCTTTCATGCATAAAGTACCTCAATACGATGACTGCAGTGAGTTCTGTGCCAGTGACAATGGAAGTCATGCCAGGAAGGTTGTTCATTTTGCACAGTAGACATTGGGTGATTGACATACTGTAGAAAATTAAAAACTTTTCACATCAAGGTTTTAGCATGTTGCTTACTGTGGGAGTTGGGGAGGGGGCACCTTTTTCAGTCAATGTCATCTACACAAACAGATGTGCTATGGAAGAATTCTCTCACCTTCTTGCCGGATTTTGACATGTTGCCTGATGCCCATGTTTGGAGGGAATCAGTGGCTCTTTCCTTATGACTGAATATAAGGCAACATATCATTGCTCCTTGGGAAATAGCTCACCTCCCTTACAAAGGCAAAGACTTGGGTTCTGATCACAGAGACTGCTCTGGTATTTGCCGCCCATGTGCAATGAATGAAACAATTTCCTATCTACAAATGATGATTCCTCTTGTTTCAGTGGGATTGATTCCCAATGAACCTTGGCATGCCTCTTGGGTATTTTCAGTTCTGCAATTGTGATTTTGTTTTCATCCTATCCAGCACAAAAAGCAAATGACACGTGTCCAGGTTTTAAGTCCTTCCCCTTGATGTGCTGATATTTAAACACTCTAAGACTGTACACTTTCAGTGTGTTGTCTTCATCTGCTTACGCCTAAATCTTGTGCCTGTAGGTGGGGAATGACTGGATACTATTACCCTGATAGCTGATGATAATATTTCTACATCCATTGCTAAGCTTCTTAAGTTTTCTTCACTTTAGCAGTGTCTCGCATATCATTTTCTAGAAACCGTACTCAATGTGCCTTAGGTAAAAAAGTAAGATTCGATACTGTGTTCATGGGAGATTATCTAGGACTGAGCTGCTGAGCGAATATCTCAGCCTCACTCATCCAGTCTCTCCATAAATGCACCTTTATATACCTCTTGGGGGTAAACTGGGTCATTTGATGTTGTTTCAGAACATCTGGAAAATAGTCACTGGGGTGGAAGGGCTGTTAAAGCTCTTTGCGCTAAGGCTCAGGGGATATAATGAAAACATAGATGTGACACATACCAAATGATTCTAAAACATCCACTTGTTTGTAAGTACCCAAACTACTCATTATCTGTTTTTACTTCAAATAAGAGGGGTTTGGCAAGGATGCTCAGTTTGGACATGTATTATTGCTCCTCACAAGCTTAAAATCTCTTTTCTGGCATTTTGGGGCAATCAAGAAGCTAAGAACAACTGAATTGAATATTTATTTTTCGGTCCTAACCAAGGCAAGATCCAGAGGAACAAAAGCATCCAGATGAAGAGGCTGCGATGATGGTGGCCAGGAGCTGCGCGTGGGGCGGGACGCAGAGGGGTTGGTGAAAGGGTACAACATTTCAGTCATGCAGAGTGAATAAATTTTGGAGATCTAATGTACAGAAAGTAACTTAGCTAATAATAATGTATTGTATACTTGAAGTTTTCTAGGAGGGTAGGTTTTGTTGTTGTTGTTATTGTTTTGTTTTTGAGATGCAGTCTTGCTCTAGCGCCCAGGCTGGAATGCAGTGGCACAATATCCACTGCAACCTCCGCCTCCCAGGTTCAAGTGATTCTCCCGCTTCAGCCTCTCGAGTGGCTGGTACTACAGGAGCATGCCACCACACTGGGCTAATTTTTATATTTTCAGGAGAGACAGAGTTTCACCATGTTGGCCAGGCTGTTCTCTAACTCCTGACCTCAAGTGACCCACTTGACTTGGCCTCCCAAAGTGCTGGGATGACAGGCATGAGCCACTGTGCCCGACCTGCTAAGAGAGCAGATCTTATATGTTCTGATCACAGGGAAAGAAAGGTAATGATGTGACATGATGAACATGTTAACTAGCTAGATTGTGGTCATGATTTCACAATGCTTATCAAGACCCCACATTGTATGCCTTAAAGTTATAACCTTTTTTCTTTTTTTTTTTGAGACAGGATCTGGCTCTGTAGCCTAGGCTGAAGTGCAGTGGCTCAATCTTGGCTCACGGCAACCTTAGCCTCCTGAGCTCAAGTGATCCCTCACCTCAACCTCCCCAGTAGCTGCCACCAAGCCCTGCTAATTTTTGTACTTTTGTAGAGACAGGGTTTTGCCATGTTGCCCAGGCTAGTCTCCAACTCCTAGGCTCAAGCAATCCACCTGCCTCAGCTCCCAAACTGCTGTGATTATGGGCATGAGCCGCCATGTCCAGCCTAAATATACAATCCTTATTTGTCAATTACACCTCAATAAAAGCTGACAGTAGTGAAGAACAAGCACAGGACAGAGCCATTAAAAACAAGAGCCGACAAGAGACCAGCAAGTTTCTGCACAATGGATCTGACATTGTCTCTATTTGCAGCTACTTCCAGATCAACTGGCAAACATGACCAGTATTAAAAGCAGCCAGCAAATTAACAGCCTTTTCCTTCTTAAGCCACTTCATTCACTGGCTATAAGACGTTTTTCTAGATAGAGATTCAAAGTTTTCAGGTAAGAAAAGTCTTTCCTGGAGCATCTTTAATTCTAAGGCAAGGAACTTCTCAAGTGATTGAGTAATGGGTTTTGCGCTTCTCACTTCCCTTAAAATATTAATTAAGAAAACAAATGAGAGCTTCTCCTTAAGGGGTGCACTGAGAGTTAAACTGACTGGCCTTCAATGCTAGCTAGCCATATTGTACTTTCTTTCCTGATTAGCATGGGTGCCAGGCTGTTCCTTCGAATTAAGACAATATGCTTATAGTGATGAGCCGTATTGGCCATCTATCTTACTTTTGTGATCTGGCTCTCATCGAGCTAAAATGAAGCCATTTCTTCTGCCTGGGGCTGATTAAACACAGAGTAAACCCAGTTCTCTAAGGAGGCTCTAATGATTCTCTGCAGAGCATGTGTCAGCCCGGCACCTGCAGGCTTCGGCTTCTCTGTTTCCATCATAAAATGAAGCATCTGTTTCAGGGAGGTGATATCTTTTTATCATCCAGTGTATCGCTCTGGTCGGAGTGGATGCAGCTCATTTGGTACACAAGGCTGCTGCACCACAGGTAACAAATGGTCCCCCAGGAAGTTCTGCTCTCATCAGGGGTGAAAAGGGCACAGCTTTGGGCAAAAACTTTTGGTAAGTCTTCATGCCTTACATCAAGTGGTCTTCTTTTAGTAAAAACAGATTAGGAAGCATAAAGGGGAATCCTTGAAATTAGGCAATCCTTTATTCATCAACTCATTTATTCATTCATTCAATTAATATTCATCAAGCACTAACTAGGAGTGATGCCCCATGCCAGGATCTAGGGAGAGAGAATAAAGATGGCAGATGCGGCCTCTGCCCTGCTGGAGGTCAATGCTGGTGATGGACACAGACATTAAACAATTAGTGATGAATTAAGTACATAATTATCACTGGGGAGGGTATCCCAAATTAGAAGGCACCCTGGGAATTTATAAGGGGGTCTGATGCTTTGGGGGTTCAGGAAAGACTCCCCTGGGGAAGTGACATTTAAGCTGAGATCTCAAGGACAAGAAAGAAAAGTGAGTGAACACAAGGGAGAAAGATTATTTTTCAGCCAAGGAAATGGCATATTCAAAGGCCCTGGGGTGGGAGGATGACAATGTCCCATGTGAGAAATGAGAAAAAAATTCAATGAAAAGGAAAATGGCTAACGATGGGGCTGGTGACATGGACAGGAATCAAATCAGGCAGGCCTTTAAGGTAGAATTTTATCCCAGGAACATGGTACGCATGGGTGCTTTGTAAGTAGGGCAGTGAGAGGATTGTTACTACCAAGAGCTTTTCTACCACTTATCTTGTAGGAGCCACATAACACTTTCATTGCCAGGCACTGCACAGAAATATTTAATTTACGATTTGCAATCAATCTAACATTTTTTAGATATTTTAGCCACACCTTGTAGGTGAGGAAATTAGGATATAGAGGGGTTAGGGATGAGCCAGGTGCATGTAGCCAGTAGTATAGGGCAAGGTCTCTGACCCAGCCCAAGCCAGCCCAAGCCCTGACTCTTTCCTCTCTGTGCCATGCTGCCTTCCCACCCATGGACCAAATAAGGAACTGCTAAAAGTTTGTGATATTGGTGCAACATTGTACTTTTTCCAATCGTTTGACTCTTTTGGTAGAATTTCTAAGTTACTGACTGATAATATTAAAATAATAATAGCTTTATTAATTTATTTATTTAGACAGAGTCTTGCTCTGTCGCCCAGGCTAGAGTGTAGTGGTGCAATCTCAGCTCACTGCAACCTCTACCTCCCAGATTCAGGCAATTCTCCTGCCTCAGCCTCACAAGTAGCTGGGATTACAGACACATGCCACTGGGACCAGCTAATTTTTTTGTAATTTTTGTACAGACAAGGTTTCACCAGGTTGGCCTGGCTAGTCTCGAACTCCTGACCTCAAGTGATCCGCCCGCCTTGGCCTCCCAAAGTGCTGGGATTACAGGCGTGAGCCACCACGCGCAGCCTATTTATATCATTATAGAACTAAAGATAGTACAGCAGATTTACCTTATCTCTTAGAAAGAATTCTTCGCAAGAAGGGACTAAACTAGCACTATGTAAAAACTAAAAGCCTGAGATTTGGAATTCGATTGACCTGGGTTAAAATCCTAGCTTGTCCAGTTACTGACTGAGTAACCTAGAGCAAGGTGATTACAAATATTGAGACTCAGTTTCATTCCTGTAAAATGGATATATTCACATCTACTTCAGTTTGTTGTTGTGAGGATTGAATGAAATAGCTATGCAAACTAACTTTCCAAGTTCCTGAGCTACTCAATCCACATTCACACCTGTCATCACTACCACCACTGTCATCATCTTCTTCATCACCACTGTTAGCTAACGAAGTTGCCAGGTCAGTGGGACATGGGACATCAAACCGCTGATCTCTTTCCCCTGGCAGGTGTTTTTGAGCCTATTGCAAGTGTGTTGTCCATTTTCCTCATTATTGAAAGGGATGTGAACTCATTCCTGGCAGATAGCTGAGGACTAAGACTGCCTAAGAATGCCGTGCAGCCATTAAATTTAAGAACATTTGAAAATGGCACAAAGCAAGTCCAAAAAGACTTAAATTATTCTGCAAAAGGAGATGTAGATGAATACAACTGGATACGGGGCATTTGCAAGGTACCTGTCTTTTAAAATAAATGACTATACCAGATGGGAGGATTTTGTTTTGCTTTGAAAACTGCTTTTCTGTCATTAGAGTTTTTATGCTTTTAAAAAATTATTTGAGGCATCAAATTGATCATTTTTAAATAGAACAAAAAGTTCACATCTAAATATTACACAAGTATAACATAGGTGTGTATAAATGTGATGTAAGTTCCCCTGAAAAGTATATAAAACATCTAAATTAAGAATGATACCTAGACCAGGCCATCTGCTCCCTTGATGGTTATCTGGATTTCGCCAGAATACCTGCCACGCCTCTCCTTAGGCTGCTTGTAGCCAGGTTTACACAAAAAGATCCATAAAAATCACTTATTAAATGAAACAATTCTCATAAGAGCTCCCTATCCGGTGCCTGACATATAGGCATTCTTTGATCAATGTTAGCTATTGCAGTAATACAACAATGATACTTTAGGATTGCAAAAGCTTTTAAAGTCCTCCACTTTAATGTCTATGTTTCACAGATGATGAAACTATGGTCTCAAGAGGTCATGAAACTTGCACAATATTTCAGAGCTACTAAGACCAGAGCCTACCTGTAAGGGCATGAAGAAGTTTAAGCAATCTGAGATCTGAGATAACCAGAAAGTTTCAGAATGCCTAGCACTCTAAAAAAGCTATTCCTATCTCATGGGATTGTTCTTTCATCACACTAATTCCACTGGCATTCCTTTCCTCTCATCTGTCCCCACTAGGTTCTGTGAGGGAAGGGATGGTGCATGCCTCATTTCCCACCATCTCCCCAGCAGCAGCACAGTCACCTAGCATATATTATACTCAGTCACCTAGCATATAATACGCATTCAATGAAATGTTTGTAAATTGGATGGAAATGTATCAGCCCATACAAAATGCCAAAGGACATGACAAACTGTCTCAATGTCCATCCCAGAATGACATGCAGGACTTAGTTAAATGTTAACCTGTTATGACTTTGAGAGATAAGACAGTTTTGTTATATAAGAAGGTGCTGAACAGAAACACAAGGTAACGTGTGCCCAGTGAGTCAAGCTTATTGTGGCTGGTCCCTTCTCAATACAACTTCCTGGCTATCAGAGAGAGAATTCTGTCCACAATGAACAAGACCAGGTTTAAAAAAAAAAAAAAGAGTTAGGGAAAGCTGAAGCTAGGGATTTAGTAAAGAACTCTATACACTATAGGCATGCTGGTGACCACCTTCAGGCAGAAGATCAATCCATTGGGAAATCTCATTGCCAATCCCACTGAAATTTGTTCACAGTTGTCTTGAATGTGGTTTGATCCTCACTCTGGTCCTAGAGGCAAGGTGCCAGTGGTGATGGAGAAGTCCTGTGTCTCTCTGTAGGAAGGCTTCTATCAACTGTCACTAGCCCAACCCATAAATTCAAACACACCATTTGTCAGCAGCCCCTTTCCCTGCCAGACTTGTAGGGTAATGCTCCTTTCCCTCAGCATAAAGTGTCCAGCAATGGGCCACAAGAAATAGATGGGGTGAAAGATGTGCAGGGAATCACAAATCACTCTCTCTCAAATTCACATCCATCATCTGTAAAATAAGGACTGTAAGGCTTGCCCAATCCACCCCACCAAATGTGTGGAAGGACCATAGAAGGTCACTGACAGACATCTTCCAGAATGTAAAGTTGATGCAATTATAAACGGGTTTTCATTTCTTGAGAGCCTCCCACTAGGTGTTACAAGGCTAACAAAATGAATAATGCCACATGGCCCTTCCCTTCAAGGAGATTATAGTGTATAAGCATGGTAAGTTGAAAAACATAGAAAGATAGATATAGACACACACACACACACACACACACACACACACACACACACACACACACACACCTGTTCTCTTATCAAATATCCTTGTAAAGAAATCCAATATAGAATTCACTAATGTACATATTAAAGAATCTTTGATTGATAAACTACTTTCAATTTCAGTCAAATCAGTATATAAAGTTTTACATCTTTTTTTAGAGAAGAAGAATAAAAAACTTATAAATAGGGTCCTTTACGTGAAATCCTATAAATTCAAAATGAGACATTAAAATGGATGAGAAAGATGTTCTGGAGTACATATCTGCCTCTTATTTCCTGTATAGGACCTTTATTTTCTGACAAGTCTACAAGATCAAAGACTTGATGCACAGAAGTGGTGTATCTTCAATACAGGTAAAGGACTTGCATTCATGAAAAGTTGGGGTTTTTCCTCTCTTATCAAACAGACAAGCACACTTGATATTTTGCCAAAACTGCTTAAACTAGATTATATCTACACTTAGCTTTCCAGTAAGTGCAAAAACAAAATCTCTAAAATTTATAAACAAAAGTTTCTTTCTTGCTTCAGAGTTCAAGGCAGAGAACAACTTTCACTGACTCTCAGACATACTACAGCTTGAATCTTATGGGGATATAAAATATATTTATTTTTGCTCTAGCTCAAAATTTCCATCCCACTACATCTGAACACTGATTTGGGGTTTACAAAAATAGCATCAGCAACATTGCCAAGGAGATCCCATAACCTTAACACAAAGTAAATATGAAAGTGGAAAAGAAATGTAACCTTTTTAAAGTTCTCTCTATGCAAATATCATGCAGAAGTCACTGACTACTGAACACTCCCACGGCTCTCCAATATCTGAACCACCCTGAAAAAACATCATGACAATCTTGTTATTTTGATCTTTCACAGATTTCCTTTCATTCTTATTCACTCTCTGTGTTAGTGTCTGTATCTACAGCCATCGTCTACAGGTAGTAAAAAGTCTAATACAGTCGTCTCCACAAAATCACAAAAGGAGCTTTTTATAAAACCTCTGGGTCTATTTACATTTTCAGATCAAATTGTCACTCTGTGCCCGCGTCATCCATTAAAATGAAATGTATTAATAGTAGTGCAACGTGTGTTAAGACTCATGGGGCTACAAACTTCCTACCGTGCTATCCCAAAACATGTATCTGCGTGAATTTATGTCCAACATTGCTGGGGGTTTAGACTAAAAACAACTTTGGAAGACAGGGTTCTGGGAAGCCTTGGGAAGCCAAAATGGAAAAGAATGCTGTGTGCTTCTCAGACAGTGCCAGAATTTCAGTCTACAGAGAGACACTGCAAGATGACTCTCAAGGGGATACTGTCATAAAAGCCATTATGAGACTCAGGTCCAAATTGTACTGCCTACAGGCTGACGTGATGAAGTGAGACACACAGACAGAGGCAACTGCCCCACACACTCCACCACAGACTTCACAGCTACTCTGACTTCCCCCAAGAACAGCAGTAGAGAACTGCTGAGCCCAGTGAAGCCCAGATGAAGCAACAGAAGGGACCAGCCATGACGGCTGGTCTTGTTGGGGGCCATAGGAGGCTCTTAAGGCTACTAACGTTTATTTGGCTTCATGTATTCTCATAACTGAGACCTAGGAATATCCAGGTGCCCTTTGCATATGGAATGTAGGATTGAACATGCATTACCCACCTGAAATATGTACATAAAATGTGCTAAGTTTAAATTTAAAATTTGAGCATCCCTTCAAGAATACTTGGCACTAAGGTCCCTAAAATGCTCATTGATAATATGAAGCTAAATAAGAAAGCCTGTTTCTTGGGTTCCTTTCTCTAGGAAAGACACACCACCAACACCAACATACCTCTTCTGTGTATTAGCAAACAATTCTGTTAACGTACCTTCGTACAGCTTCTAAGAGACCTAATTTATTAATACGCATTTAGTGTAATTGCATAAGCACTGGGAGAATCTGGCTTTCTGTCTTTTAAAATGCATTCAATATTCATAAAACCTAAGAAGTATGGCTCGCCTTCACATGATTGGTGTTCATAATTGTGAGTGTCAATATAGGTCTAGAAGTTAGCATTTACCTTGTGATACACAACGAAGAAAACAGAGCTCAGTACTCTGTAAGGCCGATTGCCTCACCGGGAGCTCGGACGCGCCCATCCCTCTCCGCGCCTGAAAACTACGTCACCACTACGCGCTCGGCACCAAGCCCGCCGTTGAAAAAAACCCGCCAAAATTTAAAAGAAGTCCCGCCAAAACCTGCCCAATAGCATTTTGCCCCGTCCAGGTCCCACTCGCCCTGGGCAGCCCGCTCACCGGAAATCCCGCCTACCTACGATAGCAGCTTGCCCCAACCAGGTCCTGTTCCCACATAACCAATCAAGACACCTCCACTCGCTATAAAACCCCATGCCGGCCTGGCGCGGTGGCTCAAGCTTATAATCCCAGCACTTTGGGAGGCCGAGGCGGGTGGATCACGAGGTCAAGAGATAAAGACCATCCTGGTTCAACACGGTGAAACCCCGTCTCTACTAAAAATACAAAACATTAGCTGGGCATGGTGGCGCGTGCCTGTAATCCCAGCTACTCAGGAGGCTGAGGCAGGAGAATTGCCTGAACCCAGGAGGCGGAGGTTGCGGTGAGCCGAGATCGCGCCATTGCATTCCAGCCTGGGTAACAAGAGCGAAACTCCGTCTCAAAAAAAAAAAAAAAAAAAAAAAAAAAAAAAAAACAAAAAAAAAAAAAAAAAAAAAAAAAAAAAAAACCCACGTCTCGGGAAGCTGAGCGCGACTTGCCTGGCCCCTTTCCCCGGGACCATGGAACCTCGCCCGGGAGTTGAATAAATTGGCATTTAATTTTCTTATGCTGGTCTCAGTTTCCTCATTCTACACTCGGCAATAACATAACATAACAAAGAACCAGGTGGGGAACAGATTAGTCCATCAAGGATACAAATGAGGAACACTTACTAACTTAAAATAAAATGTTACAATATCGGAAGCCAATTAGTAACACAGTAGCCTAAACAGAATTTGAAGTTAAATTGTTTCTTCCGGCTTCTGGCCAAAGCTCTGACAAAAAAGAAACCATCTAAATACCAAAGAAAGTTTCATAGCATATACTTTTTGGTTTTCCTTTTGCTATACAAGAGATTATTAAAATTTACACTTGTAAAATTATATGAATATTTCCTCCCATACCATGTTTGTCCTCTTAGCAGTTAATAAAGCAGATGTGTTTTCCCTGAATTGGATAAAATATAATCAAGGTCCAAGATTAAAAGATAAGGCCACGTGTGGTGGCTCAAGCCTGTAATCCCAGCACTTTGGGAGGTTGAGGCGGTTGGATCAAGAGGTCAGGAGATAAAGACCATCCTGGCCAACATGGTGAAACCCTGTCTTTACTAAAAATACAAAAATTAGCTGGCTGTGGCAGCTTTCGCCTGTAGTCCCAGCTACTTGGGAGGCTGCGGCAGGAGAATTGCTTGAACCCAGGAGGAGGAGGCTACGGTGAGCCGAGATCAGGCCTCTGCACTCCTGCCTGGGTGACAGAGAGACTCCATCTCATTAAAATAAATAAATGACAGAATTACTAGCAAAGTTTGATAAATTCTAGAAATTGATATAAAAGAATAAAATTGTAACATCTACTTAAACAAGGCTACTGAAAAATTTTACCCAGTTAATTCAAAGGCATTTTCCTGTGGGGAAAAACAAATCTTCCTATGAATGAATATTTTAGCATTTTGAAAGCAAGCCTTTGTGAGAAAATTTCATAAACAAAGAAAACTTTTAGATTTGTCAAATTCAACAGTCTGCTTATGTTGGTAACATGAAATGCACTAAGTCTTTCAGGAGGTCCAATGTTAAAAATATTTTAAATGACCAATGACATAAAAGAATGAATTTGCTTCAAGCTTTTCTTTTTGATATCAGTGATATGTTAAGGAAAAGAAAATGTAACTCTTAACAAAATAACATTTTATCTCCAATGATTAGGTCTGTTTACAAATATAACAGCTATAACCAAGGTTTTATTAAGTAGTTAAACTTCCAATCTTTATTAAAGATATTCAGAACCGGGTCACGTTTGTATTTTAGGTGATTTTGTTTAACTCCTCTGCAGAAAAATTTAAAAAGTATTCTTCTGTCATTTATATGTGATACTAGATTGAGTGTATCCTGCAAAATATTATGTAAACATTTGAAAAAACTGCTCTTACCAATTGCAAGAAGCCAAACTGTAAAATGTATATTGTGTGGCAGTGTAGATTTACTGTTTCAAATTGGATGATGCAGGGAAAGTACTTTGTAAATGGTAAATAAAGTTCTGCATGTTTGTAAATTATTCAAACTACTTGTGAAGGCTCCTACAGGAAGGTGATGGTAGTGGTGATAATTAATAACAATAGCTTTATTTACCGAGTGAGTGTGCCAGCCACCATCCTAAGCACTTACATATATTTGCTTATTTATTACTCACAAGAATTAGTCCAAGTTTGGTTGAAGTAGATACTAATTTTATCTCCACTTTATAGATAAACACTGAAAGTACAAAGAAGTTAAGTTTCCTTAGGTCATACAGCTCATCGACTTATGACTAATAAAGCAGTTATTCCTGCCTTCATGCAAATGCAGTCACAAATGAAAGTGCTGGCACAGCATTTATGAATTACTGTCTAGTTAGAGTATATGATCCAGGTAACCCAACCTACGGCCACGTTCCTTTTGGTTACTAAAGTAAAAGTATACACGCAAACTTATTTAGATACCCAAAGATAAGGCAGGCATTTTTGAACTAAAGCACAGACTTGTCCTCTTTGTTTGAAATTGATTCAAATGAGTCATATGATCTGTGCAAATGCTCTTCCTGCTCTAGAGTAAGATGTGCTAAATGTTTAATAAATGAGTGCATGCTTCCCAGTGCAGCAGTGTTTGCCTTTTTACTTGGTGTGTTACTCAGAAATCTGTGGTTTGCTATGAGTGAAAAGTTAACTAAAACCAACTAAAACCAAAAAGGAGGGACATATTAATTCCAATAAGTGAGGAGTCTAGAGAGTCCAGGTTTCAGGTGTGGCTGGATCCAGCTACTCAAGTAATGTCATCATGCCTGTCCCACTGTTGTTCCTGCTTTGTGCTGCTCTGCTTCTTTCCTCATTGGTATCCTTAATCAGGCTCTCTTCACCTGCAGTTAACGGTTTATATGTGGCCATTCTAGGAGGGAGCACACTTCTTTCTTTACATCTCCAACCAATGTCTCAGGCAAGCCTTGGATTGGCATAGCTTGGTATCCTGTACCTATCTCTGAACAAATCACTTCCTTTGGAAGAATAAGACATCTGACTGGCTAATCAAGAGGTAAGTGAAGGAGAAAGGGGAAATAGGAAAATAACATATAGACGATGATGGTGATAAATGGACAAGTGACAGAAGAGTAGCCTCTCATAGCCCAGAGGTGTCTCACTGATTTTTATCTTTAATGTTATCTCAAAAATTTAGCTTCCAAAAAACAAAAATAAATAGACCATTCCAACCTCCTCTTTAGGTTATGTTCTTTATTTGTGCCTTATTTATTTTATTTAAAAGAAAATGATACAGAGCAGCTTTGAACAAGGCAAGGCTTATATGGATGATGCCGTTTAGGAGGGAGATGGTTTCTTTCTCTGCTTCATTGTACTTGGTGATAATTATGATCAGTGCCATGGTGATTCCTAATTGTATCATTTCAACAAATTCACATTCATATTTAAAATCATAAATTAAGAAAGGTTATGACAAAGTGTGCCTGATTACGCATTTATAATTTCTCAGATGCAAGGAAAATAATGGGAATTTCCCTGTAGTCATTTGTCACATAATAATATCCTTCTGCCCTGCTGCACACAAAGGTTCCACTGATTGGAAGAGTGACTCTGTGTGCAGGGCCAAAGGACTGGGGAAGTTCTCAACTGGTTTAACAAGAATGAGCACCACACCTTCTGAAAGGTCTGCAGTGGCCAAGTCACAAAAACCGGGTCTGTACTGAGAATTGGGAAAAAAATAGGGAAGTGCCTTTAGGCAAGTAGAATCTGAGAGATTGAGAGTTCAGATAAGAGCAAATGAGTATCTTGGGCCATGACTTAAACTTCTCCCACTGAAACTTCTTCCCACTGTCACGGGGGGGGGGGGGGGGGGGGGGGAGGGGGGGGGGGGGGGGGGGGGGGGAAGGTGGGGAGAGATAGCAAGGGGAGAGATGCCAGATGATAGAGAAAGGGAGGGAGGGAGGGAGGCCAAGGGAGAGTTATTCCATAGCCACATGAGTGCCTGTGCTCACACTCAGACCCTGAAACCCCCATAGCATTACTGTGAATTATATTCTCCCCCTTCCCTTGACTTTTTTTGTTGAACTTTTCTTTTTCTTTTAGACCCAGGACAGAACAGTCCTACTTCTCAACTCATGGCATGCTATCGTTATCAGTTTGTACCAAGCCCTTCGCTCATTTGTTCAATAGCTTTTATTCCCTTTCCCCTTACATTTTCCTCCCACAACCCATAGGCAATAGCATTACTGTGTTCGATGGCAGCCTTTTGTATGAGAATTCATAAGACACCCAAAATTTCCTTATTCTGTCTGTATGTGTACCATATATATGTTTTTATTTATATAAATGGTGCCCACAGACACTTTTCTGGTTCTCTCCCTCTCAGTCAGTTTTTAAGTTTTTGTTTCTGTTGTTTACTTTTATTTATTTATTTATTGAGACTGAGTTTTGCTCTTGTTGCCCAGGCTGGAGGGCAATGGCATGATCTTGGCTCACAGCAACCTCCGCCTCCCAGGTTCAAGCGATTCTCCTGCCTCAGCCTCCCAAGTAGCTGGGATTACAGGCGCCCGCCACCACGTGCAGCTAATTTTGTATGTTTGGTAGACACGGGGTTTCTCCATGTTGGTTAGGTTGGTCTCAAACTCTCGACCTCAGGTGATCTGCATGCCTCAGCCTCCCAAAGTGCTGGGATTACAAGTGTGAGCCACTATGCCCGGCCCCCGGTTTCTAAATTTTAATCAGCACTGCTTCAAATCACTGTATAGCATTGTATGGTGAACCTCCCTAACATCTCATTACCCATCTTCCCAGTGACAAACACCTAAGTCACTATCATCCTCACCACCATACCCAATGCTGGGAGGGGTTCCACTCCCAGGAGCAGGACAGCAGGGTCATGGGACTCATGAATTGTTTTCCATCTGAATTCCCTGTCTTGACTATGAAGCACCCACCATGATGACAATATCAGGTTCATAGCATGTCAGTGGAGGAATCTGGGGCTCTAAGAGGTTAGTTAAGTGACAGGCCTAACTTCACATAGCTAGTTAAATGCTGGAGTCCGGATTCAAAGCCGCGTTTCTCCAACTCCCACACTCACATCCTTCCAGGATACCACACCTTCTGAGACAGCCTAGTATAAAGGGATCCTGGAGAACCTCTGATTGACCCACATACTGGGAGGAGTGTGCACTGGGGCGAAGCCTCAGAAACTTCTCCTCATTTGCAGGAGGAAGGAGCCTGGCTCCTCTTCTTCCTGGGTGGTACCTAGGATTCAATCTGCTAAGTGGGAAGCCTATACTTGCAGGACTCTCACTATGCTGAGTATCTGTTTCCCTTTTGCCCAATAAATTCCATTTTTCTACACCTTCAGTGTCTGCAAGCCTAATATTTCATGATTGTGTGACAAGATCCCATTTTTAGCTGAACTAAGGAAGAAGCTGTACAACACTCTTGTGGAGATCTTATAGTTCAATACTCTAGGCTATAGGTAGCAAAGACTTGGTTAGGAATCTTTCTTGTAAGAAGGCCAGAAAAAGTGTTTCTTCCGTTCATCTGGCATCCATTCCCCGCTAGCGCCTTCAGGCCTGCTGGAAGTGGAGACCAGGCCCTGCTGGAAGGCCATTGGATAATCAGAGGTGAGGGAGAGCCCCACTGGCTAGGGGCCAGGTGAACTTAGGCCTCCTCACACCCCTGATGCAAGCAGATTAACAGCTGCCATCTGGCAAGCACAGCTTCTCCATGCAAACTGCAAACCTCACCCCCTGGGTGAATCACTGGTGTGTCCAATACCAGTCAGGCCCAATGAAACTTTGATGGCTCTATTAATGAATATGAAAACTTGAGATATGCCAAATACAGATTAAATGGCATCTTGGTAACATGATTATCTCTGAATTACTAGCTGCAGAGTGAGATGGCCAAGTAACTAATCTTGGGGAAGGCCGAGTGCTTTGGATAGAGGATTCCCTACTCCAGCCTTGGGGGCATCATTAGCTGTATCAGGGTGGTATTTTACTGTGGGGGACAGCCAGGAGCAGTGGCTTCCTCTGCGGTAGAAAGTCACTTTGTTTTCAGAGAAAATTTAATTTCTTGAAGTTCAGAAATACCAAACGCAGAATGGTCTGAAACAAGATGACTAGGGTGAATGTCAGGAAAAAATGAGGAAGAATCACAGGAATCTGGCACATATTCCTGCCAATAGCATTGTTGAAATTAACAGAAATGGAAGGAGTGAAATGATTCAGAGGAAAGTCTAAAAGTTACAAACCAAGTCAAGTCATTTTCTTCTGATTTCTTTCGACTTCTGTCTTTAGTTCTCTATTGTTTAGCAAGCTTTTCTTTCTTTTCTTTTATTTTCTTTCTTTTTTTTTTTAAGATGGAGTCTTGCTCTGTTGTCCAAACTGGAGTGCAGTGGCACGATCTTGGCTCACTGCAACCTCCCAGGTTCAAGCAATTCTCCTGCATCAGCCTCCTGAGTAGCTGGGACTACAGACGCCTACCACCACGCCTGACTACTTTTTGTTTTTGTTGTTGTTGCTGTTTTTCCTGAGACAGAGTCTTGTTCTGTCACCCAGGCTGGAGTGCAGTAGTGGTGTGATCTTGGCTCACAGCAACCTCCACTTCCTGTGTTCAAGCAGTTCTCCTGCTTCAGCCTCCCAAGTGGCTGGGATTACAGGCATGTTACCACTGTGCCTGGCTAATTTTTGTATTTTTAGTAGAGACAGTGTTTCACCATGTTGGCCAGACTGCTCTTGAACTCCCAACCACAAATGATCCTCCAACCCCAGCCTCCCAAAGTGCTGGGATTACAGGTGTGAACCACTGTGCCCAGCCTCTTTAGGAAGCTTTTCTATGCTAGTGCTTTCAATCCATCAGCACATGTCATCTCTGTGAGGTAGGCATTGTCATTTCTATTCTCTATATGGGAAAGCTAAGCCTTAAAAGTGTTCATAGTGACCAGGCACAGGGGCTCACACTTGTAATCCCAGCACTCCAGGCTGAGAGACAGAATGAGACTCTCTTAAAAATAAACAAATAAATAAGTGTTACTAACTTGTCTGACATCACACATCAGCTGGAAAAGGGAAGTTAAGAAAGTTTCGTTTTTTTTTTTTTTTTTTGAGACAAAGTCTTGCTCTGTCGCCTAGGCTGGAGAGCAGTGATGTGATATTGGCTGTCCGAAAAGTCCACCTCCCAGGTTCAAGCAATATTTGCCTCAGCTGGGATTACAAGCACCCACCACCACACCCAGCTATTTTTTGTATTTTTAAGAGAGATGATCTTGGCCAGGCTGGTCTTGAACTCTGGCCCATCTTCTTTAAAACAGATCATGAGGACTTATCAAGTGATGGTGGTGTTGAAGGATTGGGATTTTAAATAAATATCTGTAAAGAATTTGGGACTGGTACAGTGGCTCAATCCCAGCACTTTGAGAGGCCTAGGCAGGAGGATTGCTTGAGTCTAGGAGTTCAAGACAAGCCTGAGCAACATAGTGACATTCTGTCTCTACAAAAGATACTTTTTTAAAATAGCCAAGTGTGGTGGCAGCTACTCAGGAGGTTGAGGTGGGAGGATCGCTTGAGCCTAGGAGTTTGAGGCTACAGTGAGCTGCTATCATATCATTGCACACCAGCCTGAGTGACACAGTGACACCCTATCCAAATAATAATAATTTGAAAAAGTATCTTTTTATTTAGCTGGAATTGTGTAAGAAAGGCTTTACCCAGCAAATATGGAATGGATTATGAAATCTCCCAGAATCTTAGCCCCTAAATAGCTACAAATCTTACAGTTTAGCCACGAGAGGCCCAAGACATGAATTGGTGACATGGCTCATGGTCTAATGTGCATATTGCATAAAGTTATCTAAATACATGTTGAGAGAGCTCACACTTTCTCCATTCTTCCGAAGTACATTTCCAGGCATGGCAGAGGAACAAAATGCTGGTTCTAAGACCTCTGATATACTGTACCTGTTTCAATCAGATGCATAACTGTGGCAGGCCTGTTATTGTTTACTTTTCACACTATCGCTAGCAACTTTAATTTTTGGTTAAGTTCCTGAAATCTCTTTCTGGAAAAGCAAATGAGATCACATTCTCCATTCTCCTGGTTAACAGTGTCATTATCACGCTGCAGATTCTCAAACAAACAGCTAAATTCCATTGTCATTCTGAATCCCTTCTCTTTCTTTTGTAATGCATTCACAAACATATTCAGTCTTCTGCCTTCTCAATGGAGAAAATTTTATAGAAACTACCATAAGCGGTGCATAATTGTAAATGGCTTTAAAAAGCCATATGGAAGGATGAATAATCTTCCTTTTTGTTTCCCTCTTTCCTAAATATTCTTTCGCTTTGTGTTTTGCAATACCTTTTGCACCCAGCTTTGGTCAAAATTGTTGTTGGCCATTTGCCAGTCTGAAATGTCCTACAAAATGAATTGCTTCTTTTGTAAATAAGAAAAATCTTGGTAACTTTGGAAAATATTGCTTGGAAATATCATACTGGAGTTATAGCTAGCTGTGAGCACTTTCTGTGGGGGCAAAGGAGTGCTGTGAGTTTATTGTCTGTTCAGCATGCATAAATCATGATCCAGGTAATATTTTGTGCTTGCCTTCATATCTTCTAGCGGCTGTAGTTTGGGGCATCGCAAATATTCTTTCAAGAAAACACCACATATTTCCTTCTTCAGGATGGCCTTTCATTTTGGGTTAAATTTTCAAATGACACCAGTACCAGGTGGAAATTGGGACAGATTTTTAACCACTGATTTCTTGGCTGAGATTTAATGAGGACACCATGATATTCAAGTGAATAAGTTCACCCACTTTTATTGGCTTACTTTTCTTAACTTTTACATTAAGAAGTTAATTATTCATCTTACAATTTAAATGCCAACCTCTTCTAATATTATTCTTACAAGGTAACTTCTGATTTGGCCACTTTTTATCTTTTCTTTTTCTCCTATCACCCTGTGCTTTTCAGGGTAAAATATCTGTAAACGGCACATCAAGGACAGATATTAGAGTTGTGAGCTCATTCTCAAACCAAAGCAGACATCAAAATTAACCCTATAATACACTGCAGAGCACTTTAGGGTACATTACCATATAGAAAATTATGACTGTAATTTTCAGGGACTTAGACAAAAGAAGGATACTAAAGAGGAATTTATTAAAGCTCACATTTTAAAAGAGAAATAGGTCTCTATTTTTGCCCATTGAAAGGAATTATATACATCTATACACTATGAATCACTCTATAGGATTATTAAAATAACTTTCAATAGCTTTCTTCCCAATATATGATTCTTCTTGAATCATAAAGCTTAATATAACATTCAAAATTAAGAGAATAACATTTTGAAACTTTATTGAAATAATGGACTCCTTAAGTCAGGATTAGATTAATGGTCACTTAAAACTGTATCTCTACACTATCATTCATGATGTAGGTTGTTTTTTATTTTGATCTCTGAAAATTAGCTGACATAAGATATATTATGCCAAGATATCTGGACAGGAAGTTGCCACTAGGTAGGAACAAGAGACATCCAAGCTCTCCATTCTAATGAAAATGCAATCAGCCATATCTACACTTAGAAGAAAAGACAAAACATGCAAAAGACTTGGATATTTAAATTGCCATTAAAACTCAGCTCATGCATAACCCATAGTGAGACGCATCTAATCAATGAGAGGTAGAAAGTATCAAACATTGATCATTTTAAGTCTCTCTCCCACAGACTTTTAATACCATATTAAGAAAAAATCCATTTAAATTTCTACCTAAATTCAGGGAAAAAAATCATGTGTAGATATAACATTTTGAATCTCCTTAGACACACCGAAGAGAATACAAATAAAAGCTACTCAGAACTCGGAATCACTAAGAGAAATAATACAAGTGCTTTATGAAACACTGGGTCACATCATAGCCACATACTGAACAAAACATGGTTAGGGGAGTCTGTTGGGTACAAGACATGGTAATTCTTCATGTTTCCACATGATATCTCACATGGTGTTTCCTCTGAAAGCCAAGTTTTACTTGGTAAAGACTTCATTTTAAAGACCAAAGCCCAACATTACAGAATCTTAGGATTCAACAACAACAAAAAAAAACAGATAATATAGTTTTAGTGAAAATTTTAATTGAGACCAACCTTTGCTGATGTCACTACAAGCAAATACACTTTGTTAAAAATTATTAAAATACCCAACCCTCAGACTTCATTTCTGTGTGTGTGTGTTCATGTGCATGTGTGTGTGTATATTAATGCAAGACTTTTCTACAAAGAAACTTGGCCACAGAACTCCTCCTTTTTTGTTTTCATATGTGGCACCGTACGGATTTCTATAGTTGTGAACAACTACATTTGATTAAAATCTGTCAGATTTATCTTTTTAGCAGGAGAAAAGAAATATGTGTTTCTCCAGAAAGGAAATCAATGTGTCTTTATGATAGATGCAGAGTGGAAAGCTGGAGACTGTCGCTTTAAGTGATGAAGCAGAAAGACAGGATAGCTATCACAATTGGCTGCCGACAAAATTGTCATGAGGCAAAGCCCTGTTTAATATCATAATCCTTATTTATAGGGTAGACTTACATTCACTGACTTAGTAGTTATTGCTCCAACTTGTTAAGTAACAAAATCTTGCATCTGAGGTATCCAGTTTGCTTTGTTTAAATTTCTTTAGCAACATACTTTAGCCAGAACTGTGCTCTGCTGCTTTTCTGCAGTACAAGAAAGATTATTCCCCTCCTCCTAGGAGGGCACCAGGCTTTCAAGGCCCTGTAAATGCACCAAAGAATCTCCCTTCTCAAGGCAAACAGGAGGAACCCAGGCTATGCCAGAGACAGATGAAGCAGGAAGCATACTCAAGGAAGGATAGGAGGCTGCTTTATGACAAAAATACGTCCAAAGAGTTCTCCCTTCTGTTGGAAACTGCTTTCCTCTCCAAGAGCTCCAAGGTCTTCAGATAGAGCTATGCTGGATAGAAAAGAAAGCCTCTGCCCTTGCATTGTGAGATTAAGAGATTTCCCATTCAGAGATGCTACAACCAGCAGACACTTTATTAAGACAGCCTAGGAAAGTCAGGTGAGCACTGATGTCTTTGCAGCAGAAGTATGTATGCCTCTATGGTTATAGCCAGAAAAACCATTCTAATGAACTTGTAAAGCAATGTCAAGATCTGTGAACTGGTACATCAGTTCAAATTGCTGTACCTTTTGTGTCATGAATGAAATCTGTCTGCAAAGTATTTAACATGCTTATCTGCAGCCAATTTCAATAATCATATTCCATGCATAAGTCCCTTTTATACCTAATGTCTTTTAAAATGATATGTTGATTTTTGGTCCTCAATCAATGAATGTTTCTGGAAGGCATTCTATTAATATGAGTGTGTGCTCAGCATATCCACCCAGACCTGATTAAATCCTTAAATGAAAGGACATTGTATGCAGACCTCCCTAGTCAAGGGTTTGGAGCATGATAGGTATGTACTCATCACAGGCCCACTGCTTAGTCACTACTCCTCTCTCTTCAAATTGCATCCTAAAAATTAAATCAATAAGCAGAAATAACTAATGCATTTGCCTAAAGCCAAATGACTCCTTTCTACCAATGTCTACTCTCTATCCTTTAGCTTACTCATGTAATCACCAAGTTATTCAGAAATCAGGATTTAAGGATTCATTGATCACCATCACATCCATTACAACTAATTGGAAGCCTTTCTATAATTTACTAACGAATTGTAATAACTAAGATACATTCTTGAATCCTGGCAATAGACACTATCTACTAGTGGTGTCATAAGTTTTCAATACACTGATGAATTTAACTTGCAAAAATCTGTTTATAATTCTTTATTGAAATCAATCTTCAAATTCTGTACGGTCTTTCCAAGTTATCTTCATAAAACAATTTGAATGTCATTCCTTGTTGTGGTCAAATAAAGTTTATATAACACTGAAACTGATTTTTTAAAGAAGACTATAATTCATCTGTAAATGACTATAACGTCATCTGGGTCTGGTACCTTTTTAAATCGAAGTTCTTTCACTTTCCAGCCTCTAATAATTGACTTATTTATATTTATTTAATCAACTAATAATTGATTTATTTATATTTTCTACCTCTCCATGCTAGAACTGATTTCCAGAGTCTGTATTTTAACTTAAAAAAAAAAAATCCATTCACTCTAGGTTTCCAAATTTGTTTCTGTGGAGTTGTACATAATATTCACCAGTAAATTTTCTTATCTTCCTCGTATCTGCGGTTGTCGTTCCTTTATAATAGTATTTTTATTTCATTTTCTCTCTCTTGATCTCTCCCTCTCTCTTTAGTCATGCTAGACAGAATTGTACCTAGTTCATCAGTATTTTCAAAGAGCCTAATTGTTTTTACTTACATCTTTTTATGTTTGTTTTCTATTTTGTTAGTTTAAGCTTTTATCTTTATTAATTCCCTCCTTTCTCATTTCTGTTTTATTGGTACTTTTGAATTTAAGTTCAGCATTTTAAAATTTATTTTCAGTCTTTTTTTAACCAAAAAAAAGACAATTAAAAAATATAATTTTTGCCTCAGTACAAAGTTGTATGAATGTCTTACACAGCAGGAAATATTCTTATTTTTATTACTCTAATTCATAACTTTAATTTGCTTATATTCTTTGCTTCAAGGATTACTTAAAAGAGTGCTCTTTAATTTTAAGAACATTTTGTTGACTTTTTATGCTCATGTCAGTTTTATTACATTATGATCAGAAATGTAGCCCTTAAAACCTCTACTTTTTAAATTTTATTTAGATTTTCTGTGTGGTCAAGTACCTATTAACTTTTACAAATACTTTATGGACATAGATAAGGATAAAAAATCTTATAGAGTACACTGATACACACACACATTTGCATATATCTGTGTGTGTGTTCCATGTTATTAACTATCTTATTGAAATCCACTATATCTTTGCTCACTGTTATTTTCTTTTCTTTTTTTTTTTTTTTTTTNTTTCCTTTTTTGTTTTGAGACAGAGTCTCTCTCAGTCACCCAGGCTGGAGTGCAGTGGTGCGATCTCAGCTCACTGCAACCTCTGCCTCCAGGGTTCAAACGATTCTCCTGCCTTACAGACACCTGCCACCACGGCTGGCTAATTTTTGTATTTTTAGTAGGGACAGGATTTCACCATATTGGCCAGGCTGTTCTCGAACTCCTGACCTTGTGATCCACCTGCCTCAGCCTACCAAAGTGCTGGGATTACCAGTGTGAGTCACACGCCCAGCCTGCTGTTTTCTTAATCTACCAGATACTGAAAGTGGTTTATTAAATATTCCGACTACAATTGTATTCTTTTATCAGAATTCTAGAAGTTTTATTTTATGTGTTTGTCTCCTGTGTTATTTGATATTTTGTATTCATCGTATTTCCTTAATAGGCTATGCCTTTTATCGTTACATAGTAGCTTTCTTTGAAGTGTTTTATGAATTCAAACTTGCATTCCGTTCAATCTAATACCGTGGGGTTTGTTGTTTTGTTATTCTTTGCATTTATCTAGGATGTCTTTGCCCAACCATTAATTTACAGTATTTTACTTTGTCACGGGTGTAACTATTGTATGGGGCATTAAGCTGGGTTTTGTTTTTTAACCTAGTCTGACATTTGAAAAGGAATTATATCCAATTATATTTCTTGTGATAACTGATCTACTTAATTCCTTCATCTTATATTTACTTTTTTTTCACATTTTGCTATATATTATTTTGCCTGTTTTTCTATTTTTTGCTGACCTCATTAAGTTTCTCTTCATTTTTTTATTTCTCCTGGTAATTTGGGAGGTATTTTTGTTTGTGAAATGTGCTATACATTGCCTTCCTTCCACAACTACTGAAGTTAATGTTTATGCCCCTATTAGCATACAATTATTAAATAATTATTCCCTCCCACTGTGATATTAATTTCCCTACCCCTTACCATCACACACAGCCACACCTCTTAACTTCAGATTTTTTCCCCACATCTCATTTTTTTCTGTTCCAATAATCCATACTCACCAATATTTTACAACATCTCAATTACATCATTATCATCATCCATTGTTTTCAATCTTTTTGGTTTTGAGATCTCCGTTATATTCAGTTGTCATTTGGGTAGATAATTTTCTGCAATGTTTTCACCAGAGATGATATAAGAGTAAAAAACACTGAGTCCTTGCCTGTTTCCAAAATAATTTTGTTTGGAACCAAATAAATAATATTTTCTTAATGATATGCTTTTTTGACTTTAGACCTTTTCTCACAATAGATTTTATTTCACCAACTCTAGCTTTCAGCTGGCTTTTCTCTATACACTTACTTTTATCATCTTTTAGCTTTCAGTATTACAGACAAGCATAACACTAGTCTAATTCTACTTTAATTTTTTTTTGTATTTTTTTTCCTTTTGTGGAGAATGGGGACTCACTATGTTGCCCAGGTAGGTCTCAAACTCCTGGGCTCAAGCTATCCTCTAACCTCTTCCTAAGTGCTGGGATTACAGGCATGAGCTGCCACACCCAGCTCTCTTTTATTTTCAACTAATCTGAATGCTCTATTAGAAAATGTCATGAGTTTGGAGGGTTTTTAAAGGGAGTACTTTGTTTTGTTTCTGTTTTTCAGAATTTTTTGTTTTGTTTTATTTTATTTTGCTTTGTTTAGTATAAAGTGTCATAGGTCAGGTTCCCTGGGAAACATTCTGAGATGGATTTGTGTGCAGGAGGAATTTTACAGAGAAGTGCTCTTGAGAACAACGACTATAAGGGATACAGAAGCAGGACTGGGCAAATGGAAGAGCTGAGTAGCAGTGTGCAGCCTTAACAGAGGCCTCAGCTGATCTTATGGGAGCAGAGTTTGAGTTTTCAAATTGGGACAAGAGAACCATTCCTTTGTACCTCTCATCAAATAGTATTGGATATGAACAGCAGTGGGTGGGGAATTAGGGTGCCCCAGCCCTGAAGGGGGCATCTGGGTGAAATTCCAGTGTCTAGTATGCTGAATAGTCATGAATTTAATGAGGATATGTCAAGCTACATGATTTTGTTTGGATTTGTTTTGTTTTGTCTTACTTCTTACTTAGACCCAACTCCTGTAATCAGAAAACTAATGTCTTCCTTCAACTTAGTGAAATGTTCTTTCATTTTGGATATGGTAACCACTTCTCCATCCTTTTCTTTTTTTCTTCTGGATGGCTGATTATTCGCATGTTCCATTTCCTGGGTCTGTGCTTTAAGTCACCTACATTTTCATTCATGTGTTTCTGTCTTTGTTGCATGTCGTGTTTCCTTTCAGTTAATCCTCCAGATCCCTAATTCACTTGCTATCAAGAATTATGACATTTCCCCCTCATTCATCTAATAGCTATTTAAATGCAGACATCATGAATGTAGGTCCAGAAGATCTTTGTGGTGTTTCAATGACATGTCTTTGAGAATGCTCATTATATCATCTTTATCTCTCCATCTCTTCCATCAGCAATGAGTCTTTTGTCCTAATCATTTGGGTTTCTCTCCTGCAGTTCCTGAATCCCACTAGAGAAACTATGGTTTTTCTTGAAGGTCGTGCTCTGCTAGTTTGTATAGGTCAGATGTTTGGTTCTGGGCAAGGAGAAAATCCGAACTCGTAGGAAAGTTTCTCTTCCTGTTACCATCTGCTGAGGGACTGAAAAGGCTGACGAGACACCAAGCCAACCAGTTGCAGAAGCTCACCTGCTTGTTTCTGCCTCACTCTTCCAGGGCTATCATGATTAGCAGAAGTAGAGGGTCCTTCCATGGACCACATCCTGATGAACCACATCCTGATGAAGATGTGTGAAGGGTCTCCTTCAGGAGGTACACAATCTGCTTTCTTCGCCCAGACCTTGAAAAGAGGCTGGCTTTCTCTTTCTCTGCTCCTTCACCTCTAACTCAGCCCTCTGATGTCTCAGCATCCCCTTTAGCATCGGGTTCACTACCCCATTGGTGGCCATGGTACCCCATGGCTTAAAGGGGCTGAAAAGGGAAAAAGTGTCAGGGGTATAGACACTCAGGCAGTATCCCCAAAGAATCCCCCCAACGCTGGCCATGTTTTTCTTAGGTCCTTTTTCTGATGTGCACTGGCCTCATCTTCCCTTTCAAATGGTAAGTTTCTTGCTAGCAGGATCGCATGCCCTATACCACGGCATTTGTCTCTGCAGCTACCACAAATGCCAGGACATTGTAGACACTCAATAAACAGGGGCTGACCGTGACAACAAATCCTGTGATTCTATTTGGTACACTTCATAACCTTTCTGGCTAAAAGTCACAGTCGAAATGGCTGGAATACCATATGTGAAACATGCCAGAGTATCTAACTCAGGGAGGCCCATGCTTATCTACCCATTTATCTTCCAAGAATCAGGTGACGCTGGAAAGCTGAATGCTTGGCAGAGTTGGTGCCAGTACCCTGGGGGATAAGGAGAGGAAGTGTGGCATTGGATATAGTAAGAGAGATTGGAGCTCCAATTCCAGTCTTTCCACTTACCGGTCAAATGATTTATCTTCTTTGAACTCCAATTTATTCACATATAAAGTAGGTTAAGAAAATAGTTATTTCTTTGCAAGGCTGTTACAGGGATTAAATGAGATCAAGAATTAACATGCCTGGTACATAACAAGATTTCAGTAACTGTGAGCCTCTAGCATTCTTGTTATCAACATATTGTGACAGTAGGGAGAGGGAGATGGGCTGGTCAATAGTTAAGGGGCAGAAAACAAGGGAAGGGGAGGAGAAAGAGGAACTGGGAAGCAAATGAGAAAGGGAAGACCTTAACTCTGAGTCTTCATGCAGAGATCTTGGAAACCTTGGTTATTTAAGGAGATTTTATTTCCTTTTCCAGTAATAGTGACATTTCTACAGACTGGGCCTGTCTTTTGTTTCCATTTTCCTAAATAATGTCACATCAAACCTCTTAAGAGAGTGGCTTTCCCATCCAGTTACCTCAAAGATGGGAGGAGATGAGCTATGGCAGAAGTCATGCAGCCCCCAGCTGGCCAACAGGTGCCCATTGTTGGAGTTCTTCACCTTTAACGGCCATTTCTCCCATGCAGAAAGGCAGCACCTCCTTTCACATTCTTTGTAGATAAGGTGAAATCAGGGTGGGGCGGAGTGGGGGGGCACACAGCCCCATCACTCTGAGTTGGCCAAAGGACTCTCAGGGACAGCCTGGGCTCCTGTGCCAGATGGTAGGGGTTCTAATTCCACAGCATTGAGTAGTTTTGTCACCTCAGGCAAGGTGTTTAACCTCTCTGTGTCTCAGTAAAAGGAGACTTTATTAACAAACTTTCATATTGCACTATTTTAAGGATGTTACAAATACAAATTCATTTAGTCCTTATAGCCATAGAAGGTAGGTTAGGTTTGGGCACTGTGGCTGGTAATCCCAGCACTTTGGGAGGCTGAGATCAGCAGATTACGTGGAGTCAGGAGTTCGACGTCAGCCTGGCCCACATGGTTGAAACCCTGTCTCTACCAAAAAATACAAAAACTAGCCGGGTCTCACGGTGTGAGCCTGTAATACCTGGGAGGCTTAAGCATGAGAATCACTTGAACCTGGAAGGTGGAGGTTGCAGTGATCTGAGATCATGCCACTGCACTCCAGCCTGAGTAACAGAGTGAGACCCTGTCTCAAAAGAAAAAGAAAGAAAGAAAAAAGGCCAGACTGAGCAGGCAGAATGTGGTAAGGATTAAATGGTTAATATATGCAATGTGCTTAGAGGCCTCTGTTTGGTATATGGTAAATGTAAGCACGATCTGGTGTTGTCATTATTATTGTAAATGCTGTCCATTAGCTGCCATCATTATCTTCTCTTTCATCTTCCAAGGGTTCTGTTGCAGTATAGCATTTGAGGACATTTTTTTTTTTCTCTCCTCATTCCACCACCAAACTCACCTCATTTTGCAGGGGGAGCATATCTAAGTTTATATATTTATTTATTTATAGTATTTATTTTTTAGCAATTTCAACTTTTAGATTTAGGGGCTACATGTGCAGGTTAGTTAAGTAGGTATACTTTGTGATGCTGATGTTTGGGGTACAGATGATCCCGTCACGAAGGTACTGAACATAGGACTCAATAGGCAGTTTTTTAGCCCATGCCTCCCTTCCCTCCCTCTCTGCTCTAGCAGTATACAGTGTCTATTGTTTATGTCCATGTGTACTCCAGGTTTAGCTCCCACTTACATGTGAGAACGTGCAGTATTTGGTTTTCTGTTTCTGTGTTAGTTTGTTTAGGATAATGGCCTCCAGCTGCATCCAGGTTGCTGCAAAGAACATGATGTTCTTTTTATGACTGCAAAGTATTCCATGGCGTATATGTACCACATTGTCCAATCCACAGTTGATGGGCACCTAGGCTGATTCCATGTCTTTGCTATTGTGAATAGCTCTGCAATGAATATAGAAGTATATGTATCTCTTAGATACAACAATTTATTTTCCTTTGGGTATGTACCCAGCAATGGGATTGCTGTGTGGAATGCCAGTTCTATTTTTAAGTTCTCTGAGAAATCTCCAAACTGCTTTCCACAGTGATTGTAATTGTACATTCCCAACAGCAGTGTAGAAGCATTTCCTCTTCTCCACAGCCTCGCCAGCATGTTATTTTTTGACTTTTTAATAATAGTCATTCATACAGGTGTGAGATGGTATCTCATTGTGGTTTTTGAGTTACATTTTTCTGATGCTTAGTGATGTTGAGCATTTTTTCATGTTTGTTGGTTTGCTTGTATGTCTTCTTTTGAGAAGAGTCTGTTCCTGTCCTTTGCCCATTTTTTAATGGGGTTGTTTGTTTTTTACTTGTTGAATTGTTTAAGTTCCTTATAGTTTCTGGATGTTAGATCTTTGTTGGAGGCATAGTTTGTGAATATTTCCTCCCATTCTTCAGGCTGTTTACTCTGTTGATAGTTTCTTTTGTTGTGCAGAAGCTAACTTTAGTTTAATTAGATCCTGCTTATGAATTTTTGCTTTTGTTGAAGTTGCTTCTGTGGACTTAGTGGAGAATTCTTGCCAAGGGTGATGTCTAGAAAGTACTTCCTAGGCTTTCTTCTAGAATTTTTACAGTTTGAGGTCTTACATTTACGTCTTTAATCCATCTTAAGTTAATTTTTGCATGTGACAAAAGGTAGGGAGCCAGTTTCATTCTTCTGCATATTCCTAGCCAGTGATCCCAGCACCATTTAGGGAACACTCTCCCTGTTTTTGAGACACAGTCATTTTAGTATTTCCTTCACATTCTTGCCTCCCCTTGACACTGCTTACCTTTACCATCCTTGTGTTCTGAATCCCTGCTTCTTCCAGCTAATTTCAATGGTTCCAACTCTCCCCAGGCCCACAGTATGCCAAGCACAGTGCTAGATATTCTCACCTACACAGAGTCTAGGGCTTGGGGAAGCTGGGTGCAAACATTCATTCATCTCCAAAACCCAGTCCCCACCCATTTTATCAAATTATTTTAAAATATTCCCCTCACCTTCCCAACATTTTTATTCATCACTCTTAAACACTGAACTGGTTTGTTTACAAGGCACATCATCTAAATGTTTAAAATAAAGATTCGTGCTAAGTTAATGTATTTATGTATGATTCTCAGTTGTCTGTATCTTTCAAATTTTTTTAAAAGACAGTATGTGAGCTGCTATGTATCATGTAATACGCCTTCTTGACAGGCAGTAGGTTCTTATTCAAACACATAACCCTAAATAGATCTAGTGATATGGATATATTTGATATGTTAAGAGGAAAAGCTGGCTACAAAACATATGTAGAATAGCATCCTATTTTATATGATTGCAAAGATTTATGCCAATGCAACCACAATGGCTAACTTGTAGAAAAGCAAAAATTCTTTTTCAGAGTATTTTTCTTAGTTTTGTTTTTTGTATATTCTAATTTTTCTCTGTTCTGAGTATGCACTGGTTTTATAATATCACAAAGAAGTACAAGAACCATATTTTGGTGGGAAACATGGTTGGCACTTAGCCAGCTGAAACCATCCTCAGTGAAGGCTTTTATTTTTTGTTTTATTTTTTTAAGATAGAGTCTTACTTTGTTGCCCAGGCTGGAGTGCAGTGGCAAGATCACTGCAGCCTCAACCTCCTGGGCTCAAGCAACCCTTTTGCTTCAGCCACTCGAGTAGCTGGGGCTACAGGTGTGTACAACCATACCAGGCTAATTTTTGGGGGGACATGGGGGTGAGTAAAGATAGAGTCTTGCTATGTTGTCCAGGCTGGTCTAGAACTCCTGGCCTCAAGCAATCCTCGCACATTGGCCTCCCAAGGGGCTTGGATTACAGGCATGCATCACCACACCTGGCCCCATTAAGCCTTTAATCTGCTGTCTCATAAGGCTGTGCATTTGTGTGAAAGATGGCTCTGTTGCCTGTGTCCTATCATGTTGTTAATTGTTTTGAACTCAAAACATCTGGGTGGCAATGTCTATAGATATTTAAGATTTTTTTTTCATGTTTTGAATATATAGAAATGTATATAAAATATTTTCTGGTCATCATGATGAAATCAAGAAAAATCAATCCTATGTGTTGAAGGCAAAATTGACTTCCATGGCATGGTGCATAAAGAAAGATAAAAGCTGACCCAAGTCTTCCCACTCTGCCCCACCAGCAGCATCCTAGGATGCAAGGCACACTGAAGGCTATTGGACATGCTACAAGCAACCTCAGATGGAGAATGCTTACGCTCCCTCCCCATTTTCTTCTTTGTATAACTATGCAGTTTCTTAAACTACCCTTAGCCTCAATACATATTTTAATCACATTCATTAATTTTGAAAGTGCCCGTTTTTCTTATTACTCTAAAAGCACACCTCATGTAGTGAAAGCTAATGAGCACATGTTCAGAAAACAGTGAAGAGCTAAATTTATATTTTTGTTGAATTTATATTTTATATATTTTTTCTACTTACATTTTTCTGATTAGAAGTATGGCTGGCATTTTATTTCTACAGGAAACAAAGAGGGTGGTTATGTCTGCTCAAAACCAACATGTATCTGAAAAGTTAAAATTTCAATTAAATATCCATATATTATATCTTTTCGCTTTTTGTTTTGTTTTGTTTTGTTGAGACAGTGTCGCTCTGTCACCCAGGCTTGAGTGCAGTGGTGTGATCTCGGCTCACTGCAACCTCTGCCTCCCATGTTCAAGTGATTCTCCTGCCTCAGCCTCCTGAGTAGCTGGGATTACAGGCGCATGCCACCATGCTCAGCTAATTTTTGTATTTTTAGTAGAGACAGAGTTTCACCATGTTGGCCAGGCTGGTCTCAGACTCCTGGTCTCGAGTGATCCACAGGCCTTGGCCTCCCAAAGTGTTGGGATTATGGGCCTGAGGCACCGAGCCTGGCCCCAGCTATGATTTCTTTTTAATAATAATACATGGACAACTGGGTTGGTGTGTGCTTTGCTTTTTGTTAGGTTGGTTGGCACTATGTAGAATGCTACAGTGGAACTGAAAAGCTTCCTTCTACTTCAAAAATTAGAATAAAATGAATTTAAATTTTTTCTTACACTTTTCTCAGGTGCCTTTGAAAAATATTAAGGGCACCAAGTTAAAGCTGTTAAAAGGAATATGTACGTAAGAATTACAAGAACTGACATAACTGAATATTAAGAATTACTTTAAAAGCTAAAAACTTTTAAGAAACATTAGCCTGGAAAAGTAGAGAATAAAGGTAACTTAACAATTAGTTTCAAATAAATAACAGATTGGTAGAGGGCAGGCATCTTGTTGCCACTCCACTTAAAGACAAGGACTCTTGAGAATTGCCTTTAGATTCTGTCGTGTCTTTGATCAGACATAACACAGTGCTAGACATGTGGTGAATGTCTTTCAACACCTCCTATTCAGCATACCTCCCATATGTATGCAGCCACTGTGTGACCACCTGGAGCAGGTAAACAGAGCTGTACCATGCCGCGATAGAGCTGAACCCAAAATGTTCTGAGAAGAGTCCACTAATAACCCAGGCAAGCATCAAGGAAGAGAAGCTGAACAGAAAAAGCAACATCTATAGGAGTAGCGTTTTACAGATGAAGAGAGATTGTGCAAGTGAATAAAAGAAAGAATGCCAGGGATTCCAGGCAAAGAGAATTGCATGGTCAAAGCCTCGAAGGTATAATGTGCCTGGCAGATAGACTTCTGCAGGACTAGAGAGCTGGATTTGTGGCAAGAGATAGCATAGTGGAAGCAGGCTCAGGCCACGTTAGCAAAAGTTGTTCTTGTACACCATGTTAAAAGTCTAGGTTTTGGCCAGGCATGGTGGCTCACGCCTGTAATCCCAGCACTTTGAGAGGCCAAGGCAGGCGGATCACAGGGTCAAGAGATCAACACCATCCTGGCCAACATGGTAAAACCCCTTCTCTACTACAAATACAAAAATTAGCTGGACATGGCAGCATGTGACTGTAGTCTCAGCCACTCGGGAGGCTGAGGCAGGAGAATTGCTTGAACCCAGGAGGTGGAGGTTGTGCTGAGCTGAGATCACACCACTGCAATCCAGACTGGTGACAGAGCCAGACTCCATCTCAAAAAAAAAAAAAAAAAAAAATTATGGGTTTTGTCTCCAAGGCAATTGTAGAACTCTTACAGCAAGGACTTTCTGCAGAGAAATAACATAATCTTATTAATATTATAATGTTTAAAATAATAGCAGCAGTATGGAGAATAGACTAGTAAGGAATTAATACTAGGTGCTCTTGCAAGATTCTAGGCAAAAAAAATTTTAGGAACTGAATTAAGACTGTAGCTGTACAGGTAGGGATGGAGAGAGGGAAGCAGAGTCAGGCAATGATAAACAGCACTGGCAGAACTTGTGAATCACCTTGATGAAGGGGAAAGAGGAAAAGAATCGTCCAGAATAACCTAGGTTCTTGCATTGAGTGACTGGGAGGATGGTGGCTTATTTTTCCCAAACAGGCAATACAGGAGGAAATATGGATTTTGAGGGCTACCAAGAGAGAGAATCCATTTAGGTTCCTAGTTGTAGAACTTAACAGTACCTCTAAGGAGGAAGTTGCGTTTACTACCTGTAAGAACCATGAGAACGAGGACCTTGTTGGTTTCATTCACTATGTCTTCAGTACCTAGCACAGTACCCGGCAGATGATAAATTCTGGTAAATCTAGTTGAATGTGTGTTCCTGGACACATTTTTGGGTCCAGGTCTCAGCAATTATTCAATGCTCTGGTTTTCTTGTGCAGAAAATCCTAGGACCTCCTTTGATGTCAACTGAGGTCATCTTACATCCAGATTCTGCTTCATGCTCTCAGAAGTGAGGTACCAAACTATGACTAAGACTTCTAATGGTTCTCTGACTCTGTTAACACATATAAGCAGGGTTAGTTCTTTGTTAACTAAAAGAAAAGCAAAAACTTCAATAATAAATTTTGAAGTGGTCAGACAGAAGAATTAGTCACTGGAGTAAGCCTCTAATAGTGTAATAAGACATGTGGCTTTCAAGTTGTCATTGAAATGATGAAGAGGCGAGGCACAGTGGTGCATGCCTGTAATTCCAGCACCTTGGGAGACTGCGGTGGGAGGACTACTTGAGCACAAGAGTTTGAGACCAGCCTTGACAACATGGCAAGACTCCGTCTCTACAAAAAACTAAAAACTTGGCTGTGCATGGTGGCTCACCCCTGTAGTCCCAGACACTTGAGAGGCTGAGATGGGAGAATTACTTGAGCCTGGGAGGTTGAGACTGCAATTAGCAGTGATTATGCCACTGCACTCTGTTCTGAATGACAGAGTGAGACCCTGGTCTCAAAAAAAATAAAATAAAATAAAATTAGGGGAACCAAGTATAATTGTTAAGAATGACTATGAGCCAATTTTAATTTGATCTTAGAGTACCAAAAACTCTAAAAGGATTATTGCATTAGAACAAAAAAACAGTAAGAAGTACATAGATCAAGTAAAAACCTGAAAAAACTTTAAGAAAAAAATCTAATAAATGACTCTGCTACTTGGAGAAGTTGGAGCAAATCTTCCTTGCCAGGGAAGCTTGAATTACCTGCCTATCCCTTTAAGCATTTTCATGTACAAATCAAACACAGATGGCCCATTACGTTTATGACCTCACTGTCGATTACTCTAGATGGAGCGTGCATTAATTATTGAAATATTTTCATAGTGTACAAGTTTTTAGTGGGCTACATTGCCACAGATAGTTTCAACTTTCTGATTAGAAGCTGGTATAAACAATTTTATTTATGAGAATTAATCTCTTGAATGTAGTAAACACTACGAATACAGTAGTGAATTTTTTTTTCCCCATTTAACAAAGCCAAACTAGAAATCCTGGCCTCTATCCTTGAAACTCAGCATTATGTTAGCATTGCATACAATACATAAACTCTGCCAAAATCTATTACAATTGTAGTAAATTTTGATTACTGGAGTTGTTTGTTATTTATATCTACAAAATAAAGTTAATATTGGGAATAGCCTTCTTCTATTCAATGTATAAATTACTTCCATAAAATATCTTGCTTTGTAAACAGTAAAAAAAGAAAAGAAAAGAAAAAAAAGACTAAACTTGGTTGAAGCTTTAAATTGTTCCATCTACTTTAGTTCAAATCAATAAACACTTTAGATGATGTGAAAGTCCACGGTAGGGTTTAGACTTTTAATGGTACCCTGGTTTATCTCTGGCATAATAAACAAAATGCTGGGGCCATTCACTGTTAAGGAACAATAAAAACATTCCTGTGAAGAAGTGCTCAGAGAGAAGGCACGTGGAGAAACATTTTGCAGGACCTTAAGGAAGACACGTATTTTCTATCATTCTGGAAGAAAGCTATTCATTCAGCAAACATCCACTGAATACCTATTGTGTGCTTGGGACTTTTCTAGGCATTTGTAGTGCTTTAGAAGGAAAAACAAAACTCTGTTTCTTCCAGGTATGGATTACAGCAGAATTGATTAACTCCTTTAATCCTCTTTGCACAGAGAAGGAAGGTGAGGCTTAGCAAAGTGAGCTAACTTACCAAAGTTGACCCACACAGAAGGCAGTGAAGTCCAAGTAAGAGCCTGGGACATCTGGCTCCAGGGCCCCTATTCTTCACCTACCATATTTCAGTTGCCTTCACCATTTTCAACCCTTTTCTGGCTCAAAGGTCTATTAATCTGGGTCATTGTGAATTTATATTTAAATGTAGGCGACTGGACTTCCTTCAGTCTAGGTCTTCATGTTGGGCAGCTAACTTTAAAAAAATAGTTATCTTTATTTCTTCTCTCTGAAATTCACCATAGGAAAGAATGTTCAGGCAAAGAATGGCACAAATAAGATAGGCATGGCAGAAATGCCGATTTCACAGCCCAGTGGGATAAAGTGCCCCTAGAAGTAGCAAGTAAAGTCAACATGCAATTATTGGTTTCTTTCTCTGGCCAAAGCCAAACAGGTATAGAAAATTATACTTCCAGCAACACACACATAGAGCGCTGATGGTGCTGTGCTTTCACAATGGGTTTGCACACACAAAAGAGAGAAATTCCTGCATACCTCAGGGACAACTAAGGCTGGAATAATATGATCCTTAACCAGAATCATGCAAGAAGATGGAAATTTATATTAGGTGAGACTCCTCTACCTGTGAGTAATGCTTACATATAAGACACCTCTAGCAAACATTTATAAGACATAGTGCTAATGGAGAGAATTCATCTAAAAATTAATGACATATTAATTAATTTAATGCTGTTCAATTAATTTTGGATATTCATTTCACTAAATTAAAAAGTTATGCATTTTCTTACTGCTTGTAATAAAACTCTCTCAAGTTTGTTTAGCACTTTATATATTTAAAAACTCTTGCTATTGGTGAAAGAGAGAGGATCAGAGACATCTGACAACTTGTCTGAGTCAAGTCAAATTCAGCAGGGAACAGCCTAGAACCAAAGAGTTACTGATTTACAAGGTCAGTCCCTGGACATTCTTTCATGTTTTTCTTATTTGATCCCCACTAAAGAAGGTATGCTCATGTTCACTGACCATATGAGGGCCTGAGGCTTAGGGATGTAGAATAAGTCAGTGTTCAATTCCATTCCAAAAAATCTAACTGTGCATGCAAATTCCATTAAGGGCATGTTGGTAAGAAGGCATGGCTATTGGGAGCCAAGGTGTGTAAGAATAGAACATAAAATATGCAATAATATACAAGGTAAAGTATTTGTACCCTAGTAGACGTAATTAATTTTATCTGGGATTTTTTTTTAAAAAGGTCTAACAGGTTATAAATACAACTGACTGTAAAAACTATAATGATATTAGCCAGGCACGGTGGCTCACATCTGTAATCCCAGCACTTGAAAGGCTGAGGCAGGCGGATCAATTGAGGTCAGGAGTTTGAGATCAGTCTGGCTGACATGTCGAAACTCCGACTCTACTAAAAAATGCAAAAATTAGGCTGGCATGGTAGTGGCTACCTGTAGTCCCAGCTACTCAGGAGGCTGAGGCAGGATAATCACTTGAACCTGAGAGTTGGAGGTTACAGTGAGCTGACATCACATCACTGCACTCCAGCCTGGGTGACAGAGCGAGATTCTGTCTTAAAAATAATAATAAAACTAAAAAGAACTATAATGATATTATATATTGTGACTGGTTATCCAGTGTCTGATGCTATGGTTCCTTATGAGATCGTGCAATACAATTACCTTGGACACTTGGAGAAAAGTAGAATCTTGTAGCTATGGACAGATAGTTTGGACATAGACGGCAGGAATCTGGTTTTTAACAAGCTGTATTAGGGGCCCATGGTCTAAAAACTTGTCATTCAAAGTATGCCCCATGAGCCTGTAGCATCAGTGTCATCTGGGGGCCTCTTAAGAATGCAGAAACTGAGACTTAACCCCAGATCTACTGACTCAGAATCTGCATTTTGTTAAATAACAAGATCCCCTGGCGATTTCCTCTAGACCTTACAGTTGGAAGAGACTATAGTTTGCTGGTTGACAGAGTCCCTTTTCTACCATACATTCACCTTATCAGAAACAAAATAAGTCAGCATGACTTGAGCTGTTTTTAGTGAATCCATGAGGGATCTAAGCGAACTATTTCTATTTCCAACTTCCTTCTCGGTCTAATGTTCTAGATTTCCATCATCCTCTGATAAAGGTTTACCAAATACCGAATTAAAAATGTATCCTAAATTCTGTTGAAGCTCAACATCTAATTCATGGGCCATCAAGTGTTTCACTTCCAAAATTCACCCTCAGAATGTTTTTTAAAGTAAAACACCATTTGCATATCTCTAAATTTCCACTAATTCTTCCATTTCTTTTATAGTTCCTCAAAGACTAGTAAGGTACATTGGCAATCCCATTGGCTAGTTTTCTTCATGCCCTTGTAAGATAATGAGTATATAAAAATCAGGATACCTGGGTGTGTTTTTAGTAGCAGGAATAGATATGGTGAATTCTACCCTTATACTGAGGCTTCAGGTGTCTCTTATAAGAGTTTGTTTAAACTAATCTCCTCAACTGAAATCAGGGTGGGTTTTTGTTTTTGTTTTTTTGAGGTGGAGTCTCACTCTGTCACCCAGGTTGGAGTGCAGTGGCACAATCTTGGCTCACTGTAACCTCCACCTCCTGGGTTCAAGCGATTCTCCTGCCTCGTCCTTCCCAGTAGCTGGGACTACAGGCACGCGCCTGGTTAATTTTTTGTATTTTTAGTTAAAGACGGTGTTTCAATGTGTTAGTCAGGATGATCTCTATCTCCTGACCTCATGATCTGCCCACCTCAGCCTCCGAAAGTGCTGGGATTACAGGCGTGAACCACTGCACCTGGCCCATCACGGTGGTTTTGAAGTTGGATCATTCTCAAGTTCCTTGTTTGCAATAGCAATGTATGTTCTCCCCTAGTTTTGGGGGAACCCCTCCAGCTGCCTTTCTGGGGCTAGGAAAAGACAGAATTCTCTCTGGTCCAGCTCTCACCACTCAACTAGGAGCAATACGGCTACAGTAATGCTTAGATTTCAATGTCCATTCAATATAACATTAATTTTTTTTTTTTTTTGAGATGGAGTCTCGCTCTGTCACCCAAACTGGAGTGCAGTGGCACAATCTTGGCTCACTGCAACCTCTGCCTCCTGGGTTCAAGTGATTCTCCTGCCTCAGCCTCTGAAGTAGCTGGGACTACAGGAACTTGCCACCATATCCAGCTAATGTTTGTATTTTTAGTAGAGACGAGGTTTTGCCATGTTAGCCAGGCTGGTCTTGAACCCCTGATGTCAAGTGATCTGCCTGCCTCAGCCTCCCAAAGTGCTAAGGTTACACGCATGAGTCAATGCGCCTTGCCCACATTTAAAATTTTTTTTCCCATTTAATTTATTTCATTTTAGGTTTTGGGGTACATGTGAAGAACATGCAAGATTGTTGCATAGGTACACACGTGGCAGTGTGATTTGCTGCCTTCCTCTACATTTTTTTAAAGAAATAAAATAACTTTTCAATCTACCACCCTGACAAGTTCACAGACCACATAAAGCTAAGTTTAAACATGGGTTTGCCTTTTCACTGTCCTTAAGATTACCCTAAAACCTTTTTCCATATTAATATAGACTTTATAACATTTTAAAGCCCATATAATATTTCAATATTGATATATGTATGGAATCAATCTACTGTTCTTGGACATATAGTTAGCTTCCACTTTTTCATTATTATACATAAATTCTAAAAGCTAATTTTAGAGATTCAACCCAGTATTAGACAGTCATCCTTAAAGAAAATAAAAAGCTGGTACAAGACCAGGATTCCATGGCTTTCACTATGCTTCTCATAAATGTATACCATTAGTTACAGGGGGCACAGGCAGAAAATGGTAGAGAAAACTGTATAAAGCAAATTCATTTTATCTTAAAAATCAGCTGAAAGTATATGTTCTACTAATAGACTCAAAGTATCATTTTCATCTCTGAACTGGTATGCATAACATCGTCTAAATAGGTTATTAATATATGTGGGGTTAGCTTCATTGCACTTAAGGGCCCTGAGTTACAAACATTCCATGGGTTATATGGGAGGCCATTTCCTGATTAGATGCCTGCACTAGAGCAGAGCTGAACAGAGGCTTAACTGTAGCATAACATTTTCACACAGCTACAATTCGATTACATTCTCACATTCTGCTTCAGGCTATGGAACGGAAAACACACCTATCACTTAGAATGTGTGGAACCCTTGCTTAGGTTAACTGGGTTGAGCCATTTCACCTGGACTTAGAGGTTAGCCCAACCTCTGACTTCTGGTTTCCCTCTTTCATTTTAATCCCTGTCATTGTTCCATTTGGTGGAAAATGAGGAAGACAGGAAAAGCCCTCACTGAGCGGCCTGACTTTGAAGGCATGGATTTCTCTGCAGTTGAGAAAAGGGCATTCTGGCCAAGGAAGAGCAAAGAGGCAGGAAAGCTGAAGGAAGGGTAACCATTTCGTTTTGCTAAGTGAAATATTTATAAGGGAGAAGGAGAAAGGAAGTTTTAAAAAACGAATTTGAGAAAAAATCATGGAGGACTTTGAATGGCAGGTTAAAGAGTACAGGCAGCAAGAAGCTAAGTTAAACAATAGCCAATCAAAACCAGATTGGGGTCAGGAAGGAGATTCCTGCTTACAATCCCAGCACTTTGGGAGGCCAAGGTGGGAGGCTGAATTGATCCCAGGAGTTGGAGACCAGCCTGGGCAACACAGTGAGACTCTATATCCACAAAAAACAAAAAATAATTAGCTGGGCATTGTGGTGCATGCGCCTGCTACTAGCTGCTTGGGAGGCTGAGGTGGGAGATCACTTGAGCCCAGGAGTTCAAGGCTCCAGTGAGCTATGATTGTGCCACTGCATCCAGCCTGTGTGACAGAGGGAGACCTGTCTCTCAAAAACAAACAAACAGAAAAACTAAAAACCAGATTTGTACTTCATGAAGATTCAGCAGGGTAAAATGGATGGAAGAAAGAGGAGAGACAAATTAACATGAAGCCACCAGAATGATGTAAAGGTGAGTCTGAATGAAGAGGCAGCAATCAGACTGGGGAGGAGGACATGGTTGTAACATACTGTGCATAGGATCAGAAAAACACGGGGTGAAGGGGACAAGGAAAGTTTTTCCCAAGCCAGGCGCAGTGGCTCACGCCTGTAATCCCAACTCTTTGGGGTGCCGAGGCGGGTGGATCACCAGGTCAGTAGTTCAAGGCCAGCTTGGCCAACATGGTGAAACCCTGTCTCTACTAAAAATACAAAAATTAGCCGGGGGATAGTGTGCTCCTGTAATCCCAGCTACCCGGGAGACTAAGGCAGGTTCGAGTAAATTGCTTAAACCCAGGAGACAGAGGTTGCAGTGAGCCGAGATCACATCACTGCACTCCAGCCTGGGTAACAGAGCCAGACTCTGTCTCAAAGAAAGAAAGAAAGAAAGAAAGAAAGTTGTTCCCAGGATCATCCCCTTCCTGGGTCCTAAATCCCAAATAAATACCACAAATCTGATTAGAAGTCTTTCTACCTTGCTCCCAAAGCTGTCTTTGAAAATAGTAAAAATGTGGAGGCCTTAGCTATAAAACTGGCTGAGACAATTATTTGAATGTGGGCATCAATGTTATGATCAAAACAGAAATGTGTCACTGACTTTACTGATGGATTTTCAAAAGATGAATAGGCTTCGTTTACTGACCTGACACTCGCCAGTTTCTGAGTGTCTGGTCACCTCAATGGCCCTGAGCAGCCCCATTTCTAAACAGCTGGCTATGTTCCTGTGATCAGGCCACCTGGCCCCAGCTTATCCTAGAAAAGGGAAAGTCCAATGGAAAAGGCATTCTGGATGGTTTCCATCTTCTTGGAGAAGCAGAAGCAAAGTTATTAACAGAGAATAAGGCTGGCTGGGGCAATGTGTAGGTTTCAGTAGAGTTGAGAAAAGCTATACCAGAGATTATGGTAGGACTTTCATTTAAAATTAAAATTGTTGGAAATGTGGCAGTTACTAGTAAAACATAAAATATGCATTCTTATGACCCAGCAGTTTCCCTTTAAGTATCCATGCTAGAGAAGTACTCATGGCATAAAAGTACTGTATTATGCAAATGAGCATATGAGAACTACTAGAGCAGGTAAGGAAGTATGTACCAGGATACTTCCTAAAGTGCTGTTTATAATAGCGAAAAGGTAGAAGGAACCTACACACACATCATAGGGGAAAAACTCAGAGAGCATGGTCTAGCCACATCGTGGGACATTCTCGAAGTGATTAGAAAGAATGGGTATACCTGCTTCTCCTAACCAGGTACGATCTCCAAGACACTGATAAGTGAAAATAACAAGTGCACAGTGATACGTACGATATGGCACATTTTGGTGACTCATTTGGACAGAAAAGGGACTGGCAAGATGCACATCCTTGGTAACACAGGTCACATCAAGGGAGGCAGAGAAGTAGTAGCAAAGCACACTTTAGCCTTATCCTCTAATACCTTAATATTTACAAGTAGAATAAGTATATGGTAATTGTTTAGTGTTTCAAAATTTATTTGAAAATTTTAAATTTCTTAGTCCTAAGGAGTCCCCATGCTCATTAAATATCAGATGTTACACCTAAGACACCTTTCTTTCAAAATGATTGTTTTAAAAAGTCAAGGAGGCACTGGTGTAATGCAGGAATTAATAGTTGACTAACAATAGAAAAACAGAATGATAGAATGGTTGATATACAGAGAGATAGAGAGACAGAGAGATAAACAGATCAGCCAAACTACTTGCATAGACAGTGTTTCCCCGAGAACTGTCAATTTTATGCAGTATTATCAAGGCAGCTCTGTTCAATATAATGATGGGTCCCCCACAAGTTAAATGGTGTAGCAGGATAAATATCAGTGGCATGCCACGGAACTGCCAATACAGGCCAATCCTTGCATATGTCATATTTGAAAGGGAGACTGAAATATCAGGAGGCTGAGATGTGGTCCAGGAATGGAGCCCATTTAAAATCAGAACTAAAGAATCTAGACTGAAATTTATT
>NW_016107334.1:6500050-6504645 GCF_001604975.1 Cebus imitator
TATATATATATATATATATTATTTTTTTTACTAAAGACAGGGTTTCACCGTATTGGCCAAGCTGGTCTCAAACTTTTGACCTCAGGTGATCCACCCACTTCGGCCTCCCAAAGTGCTGGGATTACAGGCATGAGCCATTGAGCCTGGCCTCACTAGAATATTTTTCTAGGTTCAAAAATCAATGGAAGCAAATTATTTTCTAAATTAGAAACTATGCCTGCAATGCCTTTATATCGGCTCCCAATTTAGAGGACAAAAAAATAGAGCTAATGCAATTTTAATACCATTTAGCAGATAATGATTATTAGGAAGATCGTCTTTTGCTCCCTTAGGACTTTTTCACTTAAAACCTTGATGGTGTTTGGGGTAAAATGTCATAAGAGACATTCTAGCACATGACAGAAAAGAAAATATTAACTCACTATGTAGCCAAGAGACGGATTAATCTTTCAAGCAATTCAAAAAGAGAATTGGAACATGAACTCTAAAAGGTTGTTCAAGTATTCTGAAAACTGCTAAAACAGTTCTGCTTGTAATAGGACCCTTTGGTGGAGCTCAGGTATTTGATCACATCACTTCAACGCCTTAATTCAGAAGTTAAGTTTTAATGTGAGTCATTTTAGTTTTCATGTATTTAAAAGTCCTAACCACTGAAACAGTTTTTACAAAAATACTTCTTTGAGCCTAATATTGAACACAGTCTGCATTGCTGAGCATGTGAGAGTCACTCTGGGAAAAGGGTGTTTAATGAATAACTTTACAGTAAAAGGCCTTGAAAACTTCCTCTAAACATTAGACCTGTGCTTTCTTTCTGAAATACATTAACAGCCTCCAGAAGTCTCATAGATGGTTGGCAAGCCCGTTATGCACTTTAGAAGTCCCTGACATTTGTGTGCAGGGAAAGGTGCCTGCCTGCCCTCCACCCTGCCCTCAGCCCCTCCCCCACCCAGGCAGTGTTTGGAGATCCTGTTGACTTAGAGTTTTGCTAGAGAGAAAGATTGATAAAGCAAAGCAATCGGAGTTATTTCCTATGCATGAAATTGATTAAATGCTTCACTAAATGGCTTATAAATTTGCTTCTCATATTTCTGTCACCCACTGAAAAGATTACAGAAACTCTGCATTTAACCATGTTGTATACAATACCAAATTACAAAAGGTTGTAAAAACTAATGTTTTGTTTAAAGTTTTGAGCAGGACCATATGCCTTCAGTGACCTTGAGTAAGCTATTTTAATTCAAAACATTTCAAAAAATATAAAGGGGAGAAATATTCAACTACATAACAAACCAGACCAGTGGTGGGCAGACCTCCGTTAACTGTGTTGAACTGCTCTTTTCTACAAGGGTGTAGCATGAATCCCGTCATACAAATGCCTATGTCTGGAAAGCCTGGAAGCACATGTGGTATCTGTGGGGATGTATTTACAAAGGAGATGGGAAAAAGGGCTTTAGGACCTCCCAAAGTTGAATCTGCTCTATTATTTTTAGTTGAGAAACACATCCTAATGAGTTCTGAGTCTTGCATAGACTTGTAAAACTATGTAGAAAAGATGACAAATATTAGCAAGGGCGGTAGGGTTGTTTTATTTTGGAAGGATTTTTGTTTGTTTGTTTTTAATCTTTATACATCTTTCAAACGTCGGCTGAGTTCTATTCTTTCTACCATGTGACGATCTCTTCTAAACTATTGTGTAACAGTTGGAAGGGATGTTAGCATAGAGGCGATTTATAGGCAAGCAGGTGACCTGCAGATGTTCCTGGGGAAACTAACCCTTTTCTTAACATGGCCTTAGAAGTACCTGCACTGCTACAGGAAAAATGATAGTCTTTCATAACATTTATAACACATCATGTCCCCAGAAAGAATTAACATTTGGCATTAACGCACAGTTCTGGCCATAACTTCAAGAAAAGAAATTTTACAGCCAGTGATATGCTTAAATCCCTCTTGGCCTGACCTGTGTAATACACATCCCCAACCTCCTCCCACCTTCAGAAATAGCCAATGCGGGACAAAGATGGCTGCCACAGCTATGGCCATCTGGAGCCTGGTGTGCTGGAAAAGACCAGGGTAGTATATCAATGGAGGGGGCAGACGTACTTTCTAACATCAGGCCCAGCCCAAAGCCCATCTGCTTATGCATCCAGTTTCTGGGTACAGGCAAAGGGTTACCCTGGAATTATTCCTCATATATGAAAACACAATGTAATCTCACTAGTAAAACCCAGATTTCTTTCTTTCTTTCTCTTTCTTTTCTTTCCTTTCCTTTCCCTTTCTTTCTTTTCTTTCTTTCCCTCCCTTCCTCCCTTCCTTCCTTCCTTCCTTCCTTCCTTCCTTCTCTTTCTTTTTATTTCTTTCTTTTTCTCCTTCCTTCCTTCCTTCCTTCCTTTCCCTTCCTTCCTTCCTTCCTTCCTTCCTTCCTTCCTTCCTTCTTTCTTTTCTTTCTTTCCTTCCCTTCCTTCCTTCCTTCCTTCCTTCTCTTTCTTTTTATTTCTTTCTTTTTCTCCTTCCTTCCTTCCTTCCTTCCTTTCCCTTCCTTCCTTCCTTCCTTCCTTCCTTCCTTCCTTCCTTCTTTCTTTTCTTTCTTTCTTTCTTTCCTTCCTTCCTTCCTTCCTTCCTTCCTTTCTCTTTCTTTCTTTCTTTCTTTCTTTCTTTCTTTCTTTCTTTCTTTCTTTCTTTCTTTCTTTCTTTCTTTCTTTCTTTCTTTCTTTCTTTCTTTCTTTCTTTCTTCTTTCCTTTTTTTCTTTCTTTCTTTCTTTCTTACCTGTTCTGGGAGATAAGCCAAAATTTCAGGGATGATTTAACCAAACCATCAACAACTGGACAACTTCTTTAACTCTTTGGTGAGGGTGACATGAACATTTTGGCTGGCATCAAGCCACTACATAATGAATCCTGATGCCAGATACAGAGGGTTTGATAAATTAGAATAAAGGAAGAGGTTCCTTTCTATACAACACATAAAAGAACTGGCTTCTACCAACAGGTATTTGTCATCTTAGAAGATAGGAATCTGTGTCTCCTGAAAGTCTATTCCTTGAGCACCAATGCTACAAGCTTATCTTTTATGAAACAGTTTGGTTAATCAAATCTAGTGGAGACCAAATGTCCTGGGGATTCACAGTGCATAGCGACGTGCTGAAAGCTTTGGGAGTCCTGCAAACAATCCTATTTAACTCAGGTTAATCTACTGTTTCTCACTTGACCCCAGACATTTTTTTAAATCAATATTTTGAGACATGGAATTCTTCTTTCAAATGTATTCTGGAGAACACTGATTTAAATCTACTGCATGGCTGACAAATGAGTCCACCTCTTGAAAGTTTAGCAAGCCTCCTCAGGAGGACTCTTGGCCAAAAAAGATAAATCCCAACCCAACTGCAAGAGGTCTTTGCCATTCCTCTTCTGATGATATGCTAATCTTGGGCCATGCACATATGCACATTCTCTTCTCTTTTTTATTTATTTATTTTTTTTGAGACAGAGTCTTGCTCTGTCGCCCAACCTGCAGTGCAGTGGCATGATCTCGGCTCACTGCAGCCTCTACCTCCTGGGTTCAAGTGCTTCTCCTGCCTCAGCCTCCCAAGTAGCTGGGACTAAAGGCACCTATCACCACGCCGAGCTAATTTTTTTTGTATTTTTAGCAGAGATGGGTTTTCACCATGTTAGCCAGGATAGTTTCGATCTCCTGACGTTGTGATCCACCCGCCTTGGCCTCCCAAAGTGCTGGGATTACAGGTTTCAGCCACTTCACCTGGCCTCTCTTCTTCTAATTAAGACATGTTGCATGTTCTGTGGCTACTAAAGACAAAAACTATTAAAGACAAATTAGTAGACCTCACTAATTTGCTCATGGGTTTCACAAATGGCACTGGTTGCCTAGATAAATATTAGTCATACCTCAAATAAATGCTTCACCTACATTCATTTTTCTTATGGACCCCTTTTCTTTTAAGATTATGTACAAATCCTCTCTTTCTTTCTACTTCAAATAGTAGTCAAAAGCTATGTTTATTCTTCCTATTCTGTAATCAAAGTCACTCATATATCAAGATCATTCAAGAAAGCCTAGCAGTATGCAAGTGAATAAGAGTGGCACGATTGTGAAGATAATCTTGGATCTACTTTAATTTTTTTTAAGTAAGTCATTTGCAAACTCCAGCACTTTAGTCTAAATAACGAATTGCCCATAAGAAGCCTCAGAGGCTACAGATGACAGTGCTGTGTTGCAACCCCTTGGCAAGGATCTTTTTACTACAGCTTTGGTTCCCTAACTGCAGAGTGCATCAGATTCACCTGGGGGCTGTGTTAAAACACAGATCTCTGGGCCCCACCCCTTGTGAGTTTCAGTTTCAGTGGGTTTAGGGAGGGGCCCAAGAATGCCCATTTCCAACAAGCCCCCAGGTGATAGGGATGCAGCTGCTCTGGCTGGGGGAGAGGACTTTGGGAATTACAATTGCACAGCAGTTCCCTAATGCCCCTGGCCAGGGTTACCTGGAAACTTGTTAAAAACACTAACTCCCACCCTTAGCCCCAGACTCCTGAGATGGAATCTCTAGGAAGAAAAGTCAGGAATCTGTTTTTATTTATTT
>NW_016107334.1:6505120-6533990 GCF_001604975.1 Cebus imitator
TGTTGACCAGGATGGTCTCGATCTCTTGACCTCCTGATCCACCCGCCTCGGCCTCCCAAAGTGCTGGGATTACAGGCTTGAGCCACCGTGCCCGGCCAGGAATCTGTATTTTTAATAAACTCGTCAGGGGATTCAAATCCTCCACCTCGGGACTACTTCGGCCTGAGAAGAGGGGCTTGCCTTTTAGATCTGGGCCTGGGGTCTTGAACCTTTGCCTGCCTCCTGAGCACAGGGACTCTCCCTGCTGGAGGCCCCTTCAAAGTGCAAGCAGGCTGAAGACGTGAATGCCTTCTCCAATAGCTTGTCCAGTAATTGGTATATTGATTGCTAATGTCATCATGTTTTAGTATATATAAACCCCTCACTCTATTACACAGCCCCCAACAATCCAAAAAGTCATTGTTTATTCATTGTGACTCCCAAACTGGCCCTTGTCAGCTCCTGCTGGAGGGCTGGCTGATAAAAATCAGCAGATGATTGGACGCACACATTCTTAACATGACTGACCCATGACATCTCGGAGGCCAGCTCCAGAGCCTGTCATTACAGTACAATACTTTCCTTTCTTCCTTCTTATCTAGCCCAGATGACTTCAAGATTTTTATTAACTCATTAATGACTGAAGATGTCATTAGAACCAGTGGGAAGGGTTTTTTTTTTTTTTTTTTTTTTTTTTTTTTTTTTTTTGTTAAGTGGGAATAAGTGTGCAATTTGCTGGGAAGGAGGGAGGGGCTCCTTGATGAAACAGCTAAGACAAACCTAAGTGGAGAGACTCTTGGACTTTATTAGAATCTGAAATCTGATTGACGGGTCCTGGGCCTGAAAATCCGCAGACAGAAATACCAAGTTGTTTCAGAAACACATTGGGAAGAATGGGAAAATCTGATCAAGGAAATAGCAACCCATAAAATTCAGTGATATTTTATTGTGTCGTGGATCCAATCTTTCCACAAACATAGCAGCTAAACAAACAAACAAAAAAAGAGTAAAGCTACTGAAACCTCTAAATGTTTCTTAACCTACACATTCATTTAAACTATATCTTGTTTCTGTGTGCCTTTAATTTTCACATCTGCAAAATTGCTTTTAGAAATCAAATTAGATCTTTTGAAGGCACTTAAATTGCAGCAACCTTATGTTTTTTTATATACTCTTGGGTTTCAGCCTTCTCATCTGGGTTGTGTGTCCAATTAATGGGATATCTCATGGAAGCACTAATCATTTTGAAAACTTAAGAATATAAAAAGCAAGCAGACTATTTTCATTATAACTGATTGGATTGAGAATAAGCTACAGAGGAAATGTTCAATAATTATGATAACTTTTTTAGAGGAGATCACAAAAAAAGTCAGTCACAGAAGGTGTTTTCATTGCGACAAAGGCTTTGAAGTCCAGTTTCAGTAGATTCCTCTTTGGGGTTCAGCCTCGGGCATGTCAGAAGGCTGCTCTGAGAGTGGGTTTTACACTGATTTTTATCAACTCCAGATAATTCACTTGGCAAAGAAAACATCTATTACTAGATGTATCTCATATGTTACTGAATGTTTACTAAATTTTACTACTGTCAAAACACATTGTAAATGAACAGATCCTTAAAGACCCAGGGAAATCTATTCCTCAGAAGAGAAAATGATTGTCTGAGGACCTAAAAAGATTTTTGCCCAAGGAAATTATTTCCAGTAAACTATGACCAAGATTTAAATAAGCTTTAAGCCAAGGTTTATGCTTAAGTCACCTAATTACATCTTTCTTTACTTATTTGCCTGGTGAATAATTATATTAATTACATGTTATGGTAAATAGAATAGTTAATATTTGTAGATTAATTAAATACAATAATTTTATCTAATTCAGTAATAACCGTGCTGAATTTTTTTTTTTTTTTTTGTATTTCTAAACATGATGCCAAACACCCAGATGAAACCTGGGGGGGAGAAAAGAGTCAAAAATCCAGATGTTATTAAAGATCCAGATGTATGGTATCAAGCAAACAGAACATCAAGGCTTTTTACTTTTTATTTTTTCCATTTTCATCCAGATGTTTGGTGTCATATAGACACAGCCTTAATCTGTTCAGTCATAATCACAGCATTCTTTAATATCGTTTGCCAATATTTGACTCCCTTCTTCACAAAATGATCTCTAAAAATACTACGTAATTCATTCACGAGGAAAACAGGGATATTTTCTTCAGAAACAAATATATAATGCCCAGTGGGCTCGTAAGACAAGATTACCATCCAGTATGGGGCCCATCCATGATGGTGCCCATCCAACATTTTCTTTTTTTTTTTTTTTTTTTGAGACGGAGTTTCACTCATGTTACCCAGGCTGGAGTGCAATGGCGCGATCTCGGCTCACCGCAACCTCCGCCTCCTGGGTTCAGGCAATTCTCCTGCCTCAGCCTCCTAACTAGCTGGGATTACAGGCACGCACCACCATGCCCAGCTAATTTTTTGTATTTTTAGTAGAGACGGGGTTTCACCATGTTGACCAGGATGGTCTCGATCTCTTGACCTCGTGATCCACCCGCCTTAGCCTCCCAAAGTGCTGGGATTACAGGCTTGAGCCACCGCGCCCGGCCCAACATTTTCTTTATATTGGAAAACATTTCATATCTGCAATTTAAAATGATGAAAGTAAATTCAACTTAAATGGTTGGAACGGCAACTTAATTTGAATTGACATGCACATGTGAATTTCAGTCCTAGTAAGTAGCTTTGAAGAATTTACACTTAGAACAGGCTCTAAGTGTAAATGACAGTCATCTTTTCAATAAGCTCCTTTCTCAATTCATTCACTTATCATTAAATCCTAAAATAGATGACCTGTCATTTTAAGAATATTTTCTGCTCTGCAACTTTGGGTACATTAAAGCACAGACCCAGGAACTTCAGAACTTGATGTTGAACCCCAAAATCTCATTTTCTGTGTGATCTTGAGCCAGTCACTTAACCTCTGAGCCTTAATTTTCTCTTCCTTAAAAAAAAAAAAAAATTAAATAATACACCTGATTTTAGTGAACCCAAGGATCTAAGAAGAACTTGGGGAGGGCAAAATCCTTTATGAATATAAAATTATCATTAATACACAGAATATTTTTTGAGTTTTACATATCATTATTACATAAATGGTTTTACTATGTAAAAGTGTGATTAGTGTAAAAATGAAATCCAAGAGGGCACAGCAGAGATGGTCATGCTAAATAGACCTGGTCAACTATTTACCATTTACGAATTAAATACAGGAATGACTATAATCCCTGGATGTGCAAAGCAATACCAGATTCTACTTCCTTGTACTGCTGTGGTTTACCAAGCCAAATCTGAGAAACAATTTTAGTGCTACCCTTTTCATGGCACTAAAGACGAATCATAAAGCATGCTGTATCTCTGATTACAATAGGACACTTCTGGCAATCTAGGACGCTACCCTTGGCTGACTGGTGGACTTAATTTTGATGGACACATGCACCCTCCTCCATCCTGGCCAATGGCAAAGACTCAAGCCTTCACATAGAGCAAATTGTTGCTGCTGAATATTCAAACAGATCTCATGTTTCTATTTGTAACAGATTTCTACCTGTTTCATGATAGAAGCAGATCTCATGGTTTCTATCATGGGAGATTGCTTCCACTTTTTTTTTTTTTTCCCATAAGTAATATGTACACCCTAGGAAGTTATCATCAAAGAACAAGCTCTTAGCCAACATTCTTCCCCACAATATAAGACGGTTTCTGAGTGAGAAATCAACTCATGCATTTGGGAAATGCTAAGCACTAAAAATCTCTGAAACACTTTAGTCTTATGCTTTTTTTGTAATGATTTTGAGATTTTGGGAAGAAACATGGAAACTTTTGGGTTGTGCACTTAAGACAGTAAAAGATTCAGGAAGTACAAAAAAGGGAATAAAATAAATGAAAGGAAGAAAATTTCGTTAATTAAAAAATTTTTTTTTAAATCTGCAATGTCAAGATGCTATGGTCAAAAAACAAAAAAACAAAAAACAAAACCAGAAACAAAAGCAAAAACTCATACATCGCAAAATTTCTTTCAAAGTTTAGTCCAACTCTTTGCTCAATTATATGACTATAGAGAAGACGGGATGAATAATCAAGTTTTAGTTCTTCAACTTTGAAGGCCCAAATCACTCATTAGCATGTTGCTCTGTTTGATGCAACTTACTTTGAAGAGCCAGAAATCAATACAAAAGGAAACAATAATAATAAAAGGAAAGATTTCTACTGTCATAATAGGGAAAGGTGTGTGAGCTGGAAGGAAGTACAGTACAGAAGCCCGTGACAAGTCATGATAAATGGGTCGTTATAAAATTCATGTTTAGGCAGCACCAGGCCGGGGATAATGCCATTCGTCATGGCAACACGAGGCCGCTAATGAGCCCTCATTGCATATTCATGTTTGTGGCGTTTCTTCCCTCCCTCCCACCCTCAACTAGTGCCTGAAAATATCTCTACCTCAAGCTGAAGCTCAGCTTAGGCCTTCTTCTTCTTCTTCTCTCTCTCTTTTTTTTTTTTTTTTTATTTGTTATGTTGCAGCAATTACACTGTAAAAGTGCTGCCCAAGATTGATTGCTCTGATCTGTAGTTCAATTGTAAATTAGAATACACATCCCCCCAGGGACACACGGCCCCTATTTGTGATTAAGAAAAAAGCCCCATAATAGACTAATAGCTAAAGTTCTCTCTCTTTTACTTTCAGGCAATTAGCTTGATGAAATGGCCTCTTTTTGTGTACCCTGGAAGTGTAAACCGATATCATAATGAAGTATATGATGTTTATTCTATTATTTTCACCTTGCTGGGTATGCAGGAATGCATAAGTAATGGCTGCTTTGTCTAGTACGTTTACTGATTCACAAGTAAACTATTTCTTAAAGATGCAGTGTATGCTTTCTGAGGCTTGAGTTAAGCAACTCCTAACTGTGGATTAACCTTCACACAAATGCCTACTGCAGGGGAGGAAAAGGAATCCTCCAGGTCGGGGGACAGCATGATGCTGATATTCAAGAGGACTCCAGCCACTGGGGCTGCTCTGGGATGGATGTGGTGACAAAGTACAAGTGCCAGCACTCAGGATCAGTGAAGGCAGCAGGAAACCTTGGAAAAGTGTTCGATAGTGACTTTTTGCTCAAAGAGACTCCACCTGACTATAATGTACCCTTCATCTCCCCCAGTTACTTGTGGAACACCAACTCACTTTCTGCTCTAAGGTGGCTGAAACTCTTCCTACACCATGGTTATATAGTTGTTGGTTTTTTTTCCCAGTGGATTGCACCCTCACTCATCCACCACCTGAAAAAAAAGTCTTGTAGTTTCACGATCCAACACATTGGCAAGAAAATATTCTTCAGATTCCTACATGCACCAGATGACAGAGGTTTTGACCACAGAGCCAATGAATCACTTGCAGTTGGTGCATTACCAAAGTCATTTGTGTTCTTCCTCTGTAATATCTTAATATTTGTTCTGTTTTCATTCACGAGGCTCTCAAAATTAGAGGGAAAAAAAGGGTGTTGTACATGGCAAGATAGAAAAAAGGAAAAAATAGAAAAGAAGAAATATAAATAGAAGAAAAAAAGAAAAACAAAAACCTATCTTGGTCTAAAGCATTTTATGGTGGGTAACTTAACAAGATGTTAATTACTGTTTCAATTCTACATTCTAATTCCCTGCTGTTCATCAATAACCCAGTTTATTTCACCCCCACAAACCCTTTCTGGGTTTGTATTGTCTAAACAAATCCATCCTTGTCTTCTTTAACGTGAATCCGATTTGAGTTTCTCAAAAATATAAGAAAATCATATTTATGGCAAATGATCTGATAATTTTTAATGCTGAGTTTGATGGGCACTTTTAGATGTCTTATATTTTGAAAGTAATACAGGAGATAGTCGTTTGTCACATATAAAATGTGTTTGCCTTTCATCCAGTTACTTCAGCTCCTTCTTGGTTAAATAAAACATTTGGGGGAAAATTTGTTACTATATTCTGGAAAGTAATTCTACTGTTACATCATTTCCAAAATACTACCAAGTGAGCTGCCAAAAAGTATTTCACGAAAATTTACTTTATGCCTTCTTTTCTAAAAATCAAAAGTTTTTATCAAGCCTTATTTGGGGGGCTGACTTTCTCTCTAATTTGTACAACATTGAACTGCCTTCTAAATTATAAACCTGCAACACAGTAAGTGTAAATTTTCATCACTCTCAGAAACTTTTGAATGTCTAGCCATGTTGCCATATTTAAAATATGCTATTTTCAATTTTCAAATGATATTGGGCTGGGTAGGTCTTCTCATTCACTTACATAACCTGTCACTTTTTTCTTTTTTCTTTTTTTGAGATGGAGTCTTGCTCTGTCACAGAGGCTGGAGTACAGTAGCATGATCTTGGCTCACCACAACCTCTACCCCTGGGTTCAAGCGATTCTCCTGCCTCAGCTTCCCAAGCAGCTGGGCCTACAGGCACATGCCACCACGCCTGGCTAATTTTTTTGTGTTTTTAGTAGAGACAGGTTTTCACCATGTTAGCCAGGATCTCCTGATCTCGATCTCCTGACCTCATGATCCGCCCGCCTCAGACTCCTGAAGTGCTGGGATTATAGGCATAAGCCACTGCACATTCTTAGTACATTCTTAAGTACACTTTCTCTAGAATAAGAATGCCTCCTATTTACAAGGTGCTTTATAATGTTTAAAATTTTTTCAAATAGATTGCCTTATGTAAATAATTCTATGAGATAAATGAGCCAAATATCCTTATTATTACCCCAAAGTTAGAGGGGGAAAAATTATGACTCAGAGAGGTATGTGACTTGCCCAGAGTCACAGGTTAGTAAGTGCAAAGTTGAGGCTTGTCCCCAGGTCTTTAATTCCAAAATGAGAACTCTTTCTGGTATGCAATGCTGCCTCTTCACTAGGTGTACATTCCAGAAGCAGCAGCTCGCTGAAATCTCATAGCTCTTAACATAAACAAGATCTGTGATCTTTATTTATACATGCTCAAGATTAACAAATGAGTTTAAAGACACTTGTGTACATGCACACACAAACACAAACACACACTCTTCTTGATAAATAGGAAAAAAAGTAATGAAATTCACACTGCATTGTTATCTACCAAGCTACATTTAAGATAATCTACGTTAGATTATAAGCATATACTTAGACTGGGTACATACCAGGCACACAATTGGAGCAATTATCTACATAATTCAAATTTGAGGGACAGGGGGATTACCACTCTTCTGATAGTCCATTGATTGGGTTTGCATGTTTAGAGCTTTGGTTGAGCCTTTTCACCAAACATCTCTTCAGACCTTTGCACTGCTATTCCCTCAGCCCACCCCTACACCATCTCATGTATTTCCATCTGAGTAACACAACCCTGACCACCAATCTAGATTCAGCTCAAAGAGCACTTCTCCCTGCAGACATTCCCTGACTTCTATCCATCCTTTTATCCCTGTTCCAAATACCTCTTTGGTTTGCTCTCCACTAAGGAGCCTCCTTCATCCCAGATTTGAAGCCAGTGAAGACAGGATTCTTGAAGCCAGTGAAGACAGGATTTGGATCTAGAATTCAGCAGATATAAACATTTTAAAAGGTGTGCTGGACCTGTCTGCCAAGGTGGCTCCCATTCTCCAGACCCGCTGTGTACCAAAGAGCCATGCTCAGAGCCCCGGGATTAGCAAAGCAACCACAGGCTGGTCTTTGCAAAGTAATGGCCACCATTTCAGTCAGCAGTGGGCACCTAACTCATGGTCTGCCCATTGTTGGAGTAGCCTTGAGATGATAACTTCACCAAATAAAACATTTAGAGCAGAAACCATTGAAGTAGGCAAAATCATGTCAGCCACGATTTTTATGAGAAATTATTGCTGCCTGAACTTGAGAAAGAAATGACTCCAGAAATAATCCCAAAACGCTGTATATATACTTCCAAATCTCAGGTGCAATATTACCTAAACATAGAAGAAGTGAGGGTATATGTCATTATCTCTTTCATTTATTCATGTTTTCATTCATTCAAGAACTCATTCAACAAATGCTTATTGAGCCTTGAGGAGATAATCATAAAAATGACATCATTCCAGCTCTCATAGTCATGGAACTTACAGTTTAAGGGGAGATATAAATATTATGTAATCGCACTAATGAATAGAAAATTGCATACAATAATACATACATAAAGTAAAAGTAAGAATAAAGTAGAACTTACAGTGAAGCCTTAATATAAACAAGTGCTTCAGTATAGAAGGTCTTGCAATAGAAACCTGAAGAATAAAGTTATAGATAAAAGTATTAGAAAAAATAAAAAGATTTCCAAAAACATGTGGAAAGGTCCAGGAGTAGGAAACAGCTTGGAAGTTAAAAAAATTACAAACAGGCCATTGAGGTTGGACCACTAGCACCTGGAGATAAAGTAGAATGTGATGGGCCATAGGTGAGCAGAGCCATATCACATAGGGCCTTGTAGACCACAGGCTTAGGTAGGAATTTTTTAAGCCACTTTTAAGTCCAGTGCAAAGCAACTGAGGGGTTCTAAGCTGGAAAGGCCAATGATCAGACCCACAGCAGCTTAGAGGGTGAGAGTGTTGTTCCATTTTGAATAAGAAACCTCAATTTGTTAGGAAAGAAACATACAACAGTTATATTTTTCCAATACCAACTAACCAATTATGTCTAGGAAAACACTTTACCTTCCCTGGGAGAAAACAAACCCCTCTTCACCCCAGAAGAGGGAAGCCCAGTGCCAGGCCTGTCAGCATTGAATGGGGATGATCTGATACCAGGTACAATATCAAAGAGCATTTTTTTTTTTTTTGAGACTGAGTCTCACTCTGTTGCCCAAGCTGGAGTGCAGTGGTACAGTCTCAGCTCACCACAGCCTTTACCTCTCAGGCTCAACTGATCCTCCCAACTCAGCTTCCTGAGTAGCTGGGACCACAGGTGCATGTCACCATGCCCAGCTAATTTTTATGTTTTTTTGTAGAGGGGGTTTTCACCATGTCACCCAGGCTGGTCTTGAACTCCTGAACTCAAGCCATTCTCTCGTCTCAGCCTCCCAGAATGCTGAGATTACAGGGGTGAGCCACCATGCCCGGTCTTTGAAGAGCTTTTGAGTCAGTTCTGAGAAACACTGACTGCTCTTGTGATAGGAAACCATCTGCTAAAATGCGATAGCACAACTAGAAAATGCCTCATGGGGTCTGCATGAAATACAGTCAGAGACTGGTTCAAAGATCCTGTAAAGTAGTCATTCTCAGCGTCTTGAAATGCTGGCCTTGACCTCATGACATGCTCCTGAGTCACTTTCCTACACCCACTGATCTGGTTAGGACCCACCCACGCCGAACCACAGCTCCCTGTTAGAGCACGTTGCTGTCATTGCTTGTTAATGGTCTTATCTCCTGCACTCAGCAGTGAACTCCACAGAACAGGAAGAGCATGCATCTTACTCGCCCCATTCTCCCTAATGCCCGGTACAGTGCAGGGCACTTTTAGATGCTTAGTCATGTTGGTGTGTTTCATTTGTGTTATGGTATGCAGCGTTATGTGTTGTCATGGGTGATTTGTTTTTCTATCTGCTCCTGTGAGTTCTCTGTGAGTAGAATCCATGCCTCCATCTTTGCATCTCCAGTTTATCAAAGAGGCTGGCTCATTGTTGGCACTTGATTAGGATTGATTAATTGATCAGTTAATTAACATATGGATAAAGCAATTAGGTATAAAGGACCTTCCTAAATGCAACCAACTCTACCTCTCTTTTAGTCAATCACAGATGCATAAAACCACATTGTCTGAGAATCTTACATGTCATCAATATTCATTGGTGAGAGATGTGTTTTATGCTGCTGTTTTATGCATTTCTACATGTGATTATACACCCCAGAAAAGAGTGCATGTAAAACTGCTGAAGCCTGAATAAAGCCTCTAACTGAGTTAACAATATTGAATCCATTTCCTAATGTTTAGAATGTGCTGTGGTTATGTGATATGCTGTCTTTGGGGAAAGCTGGGTGAAGGGTACATAGGATCTCTCTGAATTATTTTTACAACTTCAGTGAGTCCTATACTATTTCAAAATAAAATGTGGTAATTTTTAAACACTTTCTGATTTTTATGTTTATACTTTTACATATGTTTATATATACATTTCTATAACATCTAAAATGTAGTTGAAATGTCATAAATAATAATTAAATGATATTATCATATATTACGCTGGCATACAGGAAAGAAAATTCCCTAATGTGGGGATTTGGGACACTATTCTTTTTGTCTGGCTAGCTTGGCATTTAAAATATACTAGGAGAGGAAGGAGATGCATTACTTTTGCCTGATTCAAGCATATTTTCAAAATGATGTTTTCATAAACAAAGTACCAACAGCTATGATCTTATCTTCTCTCTTCTTTCTATCCTAATTCAGGTCAATAACAAGTATTTCTGCTCTCTTCTGCAGATTCTAGGTTTTGGAAGAGAGGATGCAATGATGAGTAACGGGGAACTGTTAGCGAAAAATTCACAAGCAGTTAGAGTGCCTTTAAATTTTTTTCTACCCAGTGTTGCCCTTTTAAGAAATAATGTCAGTTTTAGAGAGTGATGCTTTAAATAAATAAGACTGGTGTTTACAGTATTACTGGAGTTTTAAATTATATGTTCAAGATCCCACTGTTGGTTACATGGATAACAATGTAGGTGATCATATCTAAACTCTGAAGCGTGGTAGGCAATTCTTCTACTCTCTGAGAGATCTGAAAGCCACCCACAAAAATTCCATATGGCAGATTAAGGTAAAATTTCAATATCTCTTAAACTTCTTAAACATGTAAGTTCAGAAAAAAAAAAAAAAGTCTTTTAGCATAAAGAGCTGCAGTTTCCAATAGTATTCAATTAATTAGCTTCCTGTAGTCAATCAAAAAAAAATTCTGAAATAGCCTGTAGATGTCATAAACCTAAAGTCAGATTCAAAGATGAATGCCATTCTCCCATACACTTCCTTGTTTTTCAGGAAACTGCAAACTCGTCAGTAGGTACATCTAAGCAGTAGACTTGCCCAGAAGTCCCTGTAGTTTTATGATAACGTATATAAACTAAGTTCAGCTCAAGGTATGGCATGGTAGCTTCATCTTACAGACCCACCGGTTTGTCCCAGAGAGATTCTGAAGGAGACAGTATAATAACCAGGTGCAGGAACACAGTGCCTCTCTGCTTGCTAGAAAAGCTCATTAGAGAAGGGCATCCATCTTTACTTCTTCAGGATAACATCCATGAGCTGTGAAAATAGAGTTTAACTTAGTAAGGGAAAGGGAGAATAAATGCAAGAATGTTCTTAGGATCTAGCATATTGAATCATGAATCAAAGAAGAAGAAACTATAATTACCTCTCATTCCATCGAACAGAGAAATTTCTTCCACATGATCTTTTGTGTGGCAAGAATAAAGCTTCGTTCCAAAGAAAATCCAGTTAAAATATCCCAAAAGAGATAAAATACAAGATCCTGCAGCTCTTTAATGCTTGCTACTGGCCAAACCTTGCAATTAGAATCAGTCACTTTAAGTGCTGAAGTTGTATAATGCTAATAGATCACTTTACAATGTGAGCAGTTCTTTAAAGTCGTATTTAATTTTCCATCATTACAGTACTGAATGCCGGCTGCGTCTGTCCATTCTGATACAGGTTCTTAAGTCTCCATAGGGTACAGACTACTGCTTACCTAGGCATTGCTTGATTCTGGCTTTAATTCTCAGAGGCCTGAATTAGAGCTGTAAAATGGACTGTATTTCAACTTTCTCCCTAACTGTGTTTATTTTCAAGCCAAACGATGAGGGCTCCCTTTGATTTCATAATTATTTTATTTCAAAAAATAGAAATCGAGGTGAGGTGTATATGTCTGAATGTGTGTGTGCACATGCACACATGTGTGTGGTTTTCTTTAAGAAAATGAAATGAACCGGAAAATAAGCCCTTAGCAGTAACCTAAGAAAAAAAACAAAATCATTTACAACACATGGGATGTTGCAGGGTATGTCAAGATTAGATGGTTTTAAGGGAGCTATCCTGAATGTGGAAGCAATTATAATGAAATTCATGACTCATTAGCAAACATTCCATATTGTGTTTCTCATTTCTGGGTCAATGTTACTAGGAAACATAGACTTAAGATTTAGATGTTTCATTGACTTCAGCACTACATTATAGACAGTTGGACTGTACAATGACATAAAGCACAAGCTCTAGGGTTTTGAAGTTCTTCACTTCTCAGATGTAGGCAATTTGATCCTAAGATACCTATGAACAAAGTAACTTCAAAAATGTATTAGTAAGAATTAAGTTGGTGATAGAAGGGTTGTCTGTAAATGTAAAGAATTACATGGTACAAATGCATACTGGTGAATGTCGGTGGGGATTTTGTCTGCATACTGCTTGGTATGCAAAATGGCTGGTGAACTCAAGTACCTGATACTGTAGGTAATGGGAACCAGATGTCTAACAGGGAGAGAAAAATATTTTATAGCAATAAATGTGACATTGACTCTTAAAGGGTTTGCTGTTGTTAAACAACTTCCCATTCTTACTTTCCCTCATATTTTAATGTAGTTTAAAGTAGATTGTGTAAGGAAATTATTTTCATATTTTAAAGGAAAAAGTATTCAACTTACCACTAACTTATAAAATGCAGATATAAGGAGAAATGATCTGAATAAGATAATTTTGGAATTCATTCATTTACCAAAGCACTGTGCTCAGCAATGTAAAAAAATATATTAAGGTAAATAAAGCATAATTCCTCTTGCCCTTAAGGAACTCAAAACATACTAGATGTGATAAGATGCACACAGCTGGATGGGGATATGGCACAACAAGCCCTGGGAAAGACGCACAAAGTGTTCCGAGAATTCCAAGGAGGAAAAGAAAAGGTGATGGCCAGCAGGATCCATGAAGGAGGGTCCTGCTGATCCATCCTGCTCAACGTCTCCCCCGTCCATCCCCACCTCTGCACAGCACTAGGCCACCTTGGTGAAGGCCCTCCTGCTCTCTGGCCAATGCAGGGGTCTCCAGTAGCTTGGCAGCTTTGCTCACTCAGCATTTCCACACTCATGCTCCATGCAACCCTGACTTTGCTGCCAGGATGGTTGTTCAAAAGCACTAATCCAGCTGGGAAGTAGGGTGCCCTGATGATTAAATTGCAAGCTCTATAATAAAGCCTGGGGTTCACTTCCTGCTTTGAGGTTTTTTTGGTTGTGACCTTGGAGAAGTCACTTAGCCGATCTCCCTCTGTCTGCTTTTTCTCCTCTGTAATAGCAAGTGTCTTATAGGCTTGGCATCAGGATTTCATGAGGTGCTGCACACCATGTGCTTTGCACAGCACCAGCATGGAGTCAGGGCACTGTTGGAAACTCTGTTAGCTGTAACCCGATCAATCATCGAATCTTGTTTGTTTGTTTGTTTGAGACAGAGTTTCACTCTGTTGCTGAGGCTGGAGTGCAGTGGTGCACTGCAACCTCCGCCTCCCAGATTCAAGCATTTTGGAATTCACTAATTTACCAAAGCAGCCTGCCTCAGTCTCCCATGTAGCTAGAATTACAGGTGTGCGCCATGACACCTGGTTAATTTTTTGTTGTATTTTTAGTAGAGATAAGGTTTCGCCAGGTTGGTCTCGAACTCCTGATCTCAAGTGACCACCAGCCTTGGCCTCCCAAAGTTCTGGGATTACAGGCATGAGCCACCACAGCAGGCCCAGTCTAGTTTTCACAGAGCAAAATCCAAAGCCTCTAGTTTGGCATGCCAGACTGTTCATGAGCTGGCACTCACATACCTCTCCAATTCTTTTTCTTGATCCCTTTCATTAAATACTCAACTTTCTTGCCATCCTTGTCAGCTTGTCTTTGTCCAAGCAGGCCTTCTGTGCTCCAACCCCATGCCTCTGCACATGCTGTTGCCCCTGCCTTAGGTGCTCCACTTTCCTTCCACCACTCTGCATTGCAAATTCCTGCTTAAGCTGCAGGTCTCCCTCTCACAGATCTTTCTGATTCTTCCCTGCTATCCTGTGAAAGAACAAAGGCCTTCTTCCCACAGGCTATTGGTCTTAAACTCACAGGGCCCACACAAATAGCATAAATAAATGAAGTGGTACAGGATAAGACCACTCCTATAGGGATTGGTGGGGCTGTAGTTAAAAAGGAGAATTCACATCTTTGTTTTTTGAGATGGAGTCACACTCTATCACCCAGGCTGGGGTGCAGTGGAGCAATCTCTGCTTACTGCAACCTCTGCCTCCTGTGCTTCTCAGGTTCAAGGGATTCTCCAGCCTCAGCCTCCTGAGTAGCTGACTGCCATCACCCCTGGCTAATTTTTGTATTTTAAGTAGAGACAGGATTTCACTATGTTGGCCAGGCTGATTTCAAACTCCTGACCTAAGTGATCCGCCCACCTCAGCCTCCCAAAGTGCTGGGATTACAGGCATGAGCCACCGCTCCCAGCAGAACTCATTTCATTCCCTGGCTAAAAGATCAGCCATGCCTCACTGTGGCCATGGTGGAATAGGGGCTCGTTATTGCCAGTTCTCTCGTTTTCTCAAGGAAAGATAGAAATATGTATTTTTACCTAAAATCTCCAGCATTTTGTTGGTAACTAAAAAGAATAATCAAATATTATAACTTTAGAACAGCTGAAACCCCCTGGGGACCAAGTGGCTAACTGCATGTAGACCTTGGCTCTTGGAATACCTTATTCTGGGATTTCCTTACAGGTATCCACCACCAATCTGGTGAATTTAACTTTGCCCTTTAATTGTTTGCACATCTACTTCCCCAGCAAACTATGCTCTTGAGGATAAGGATCATGTGGGGTTACCTTTGTCTTCCTAAGGGTAACAGCACAGGGGGTGGCTCAATGAAGCATCTCACTCAATTTCATATTGATATTTTCCAGAGCATTGAAGCCAGGGAAGGGTCTGCTGAAGGGAAGTCATTCCAGGGGCATCAACAGGTAAAGATGTTCTTATTCCAAGTGTCCCTGTTTCTAGAAAAGAAAGATTTTACAGATATCGTAAGCCTTACTCTACATTTGACTTCCTTAGGACCATCTGGAACTCTTCCTATGATGGCTGCAAAGCCCACTCCATCATTAGCAACATTCCAGCCAGCTTTCCAAACATAAACCTAATCCATAAATCTAGGCTATATATAAACTTAATCTATACCTGACGTGTAAGTGAATAGCTAAATGAATTAATTAAATTTACCCCAAAGAATTCCAACTCAAATGTCAGATGTGACGTTTTAGTTTTGTTGGAAAGTGAACATAGACCACATCCTGGACTCAGAAAAAAACATGTTTTCTCCATATCTGAGGCCGAGAAGAAAATGGTCAAGACAGGGATGGTAGATAACACTGAAGATTCAGAGACAGCCATCCTAGTGCATGTTTTTGGTTTGTTTGTTTGTTTGTTTGTTTTTTGAGATGGACTCTTGCTCTGTTGCCCAGGTTGGAGTGCAGTAGGGCAATCTCGGCTCACTGTAACCTCTGCCTCCTGGGTTCAAGCATTTCTCCTGCCTCAGCCTCCTGAGTAGCTCGGACTACAGCCGCATGCCACCATGCCTGGTTAATTTTTAATATTTTTAGTAGAGACAAGGTTTCACCATATTAGCCAGGCTGGTCTTGAGCTCCTGACCTCATCATCCGCCTGCCTCGGTCTCGCAAAGTGCTAGGATTACAGGCGTGAGCCTCCACTTCCGGTCCCTAGTGCGTGTTTAAAAATTTTTTTATGTCCATAATCTTTGATCCAATAATGCAACTTCTCAGCATTTTTCTCAAAGAATAATCATGCACAAATATTTGACTGTAAGGATGTTCACTGCCATTCTGTTTATAATGTTGAAAATAGAGGCAGGGAATGGTGGCTCATACTTGTAATCCCAGCACTTTGCAAGTTGAGGTGGGCAGATCACCCAGTGTCAGGGGTTTAAGACCAGCGTGACCAACGTGGTGAAACCCCTGTCTCTACTGAAAATACAAAATTTGCCAGGCGTGGTGGCGCATGCTTGTAATCCTGGCCACTTGGGTAGCTGAGGCAGGAGCCTGAACCCAGAAGGAGCAAGTTGCAGTGGGCTGAGATCACACCATTAAACTCCAGCCTGGGCAACAAGAGCAAAACTCCATCTAAAAAAAAAGGAAGAAGGAAACAGAAGGGCTGTTACAGGAGCAATAGCAGAGTACTGGGTTCATGATTATAAATAATGACAGGTGAAATCTACTGAACTCTCACTTATATGACAAAAAATGTTCTGCAAGCTTTAAGAATCATTAAATCATTTAAACTTCTTGTTGTGCCTATCTTACAGAGGAGGGAACTGAGGCACAGGGTGTTTAAATAATTTGCCCAAATCACATATTCAACAAGTGTCAGGGCAGGCAGTTGACCTCAGTACTGTTTAACACCAGAACTCAAGCTTCTCCTACAAATTGCACTTCTCCCATAAATATTGAGACATCCACAATAGTCACTCCAAAAAAAAGATGATGTATTCTTCAGTGAACAAAGCCTATGCCTGTCATCCTGCCTAGGCATTACTAGATGAAAATATCGGAATACCATAGACACTGCTTCATTAAAGACAATGTTAGGTAAGGATGCAAAGCTATTCCACGAAAATCTCTGCAGGGATCAGTGCTAGGATATAACAAGTCTCTGCCCCTAGCACTCCACCATCTCTTCCTCTGCTTCTCACTGTCTCCTCTGCTCATCTCTTGCAAACCACCTTCTCCACTAAAGCTTTACCTTTCAAGGTACAAATCCTTTTTTTTTCTTGAGATGGAAGTTTTGCTCTTGTTGCCCAGGCTGGAGTGCAGTGGCGCTATCTCGGCTCACCACACTCCACCTCCCAGGTTCAAATGATTCTCCTGCCTCAGCCTCCAAGCTGAGATCACAGGCATGTACCACTAAGCCGGGCTAATTTTGTATTTTTAGTAGGGACGGGGTTTATCCATGTTGTTCAGGCTGGTCTTGAACTCCCAACCTCCGGTGATCTGCCAGCCTCAGCATTCTAAGGTGCTGAGATTACAGGTGTGAGCCACCACACCCAGACTTGAGGTACAAATTCTAATCCCATGTTGATATGGTTTGGCTGTGCCCCGGATCTCACATTGAATTGTAATAATCCCCATGTGTCAAGGGCAGGACCAGGTAGAGATAATGGAATCATGGGGGCGGTTTCCCCCATACTGTTTTCCTGATGGTGAATAAGTCTCATGAGATCTAGTGGTTGTATAAATGGGAGGTCCCCTGCACAAGCTCTCTTGCCTGCTGCCATGTGAGACATGACTTTGCTTCTCCTTTACCTTCTGCCATGATTGTGAGGCCTCCCCAGCCATGTGGAACTGTGAGTCCATTAAACCTCTTTCCTTTACAAATTACAAAGTCTTGGGTATGTCCTTTTTTTTTTTTTTTTTTTTTTTTGGCAGTGTGAGAATAGACTAATACATATGCCAACGCGGTATTATAGCCTCAGTCCCCCATACAATATGGTTTAATCCCAGGGCAAGAACAGGGACTAGCCCAGCTGGGCCAGATGACCACGCCTGTTCCAATCAGCTGGGGCCAGGGAATGGAGTTCTGCAGAACTGGTTCAATAAAATAGGAAGTGGCTTGGATGAAAGCACAGACCATCTAAGTGGTAAGACTACTTTTTTTGGCTACAAAAAAACATAATTAGGCTGGGTACAGTGGCTAATGCCTGTAATCCCAACACTTTGGGAAGCTGAGGCGGGTGGATCACGAGGTCAGGAGATCGAGACCATCCTGGTTAACATGGTGAAACCCCATCTCTACTAAAAATACAAAAGATCAGCCAGGCGTGGTGATTTTTTACAGATGTGCCTGTAGTCCCAGCTACTCAGAAGGCTGAGGCAGGAGAATTGCTTGAACCTGGGAGGCGGAGGTTGTAGTGAGCTGAGATCGCACCACTGTACTCCAGCCTAGGTGACACAGAGAGACTCTGTCTCAAAAAACTAATAATACAAAAAGTAAAAACCATAATTAGAAAGAAAAATGATGCGAAGGGCCCACATGAAGGTATTAACAATGTTTCTGTCTACAGTGTTTGTTTTCTTATTTTTGCTTGTCTATGTGTTCTAAATTTTCTAAAGTGGACATATATCACTTTATACTAAGAAGATAAAAGAGACCCAACCTACATGGGGATCAAAAATGAATGTCCCTTGGCCAGGCACAGTGGCTCATGCCTGTAATCCCAGCACTTTGGGAGGCCAAGGCAGGCGGATTGCTTGAGGCCAAGAGTTCGAGACCAGCTTGGCCAACATGGCTAAAATTAGCTGGGTGTGGTGGCACAGGACTGTAATCCCAGCTACTCGGGAGACTGAGGCACAAGAATCACTTGAACCTGAGAGGCAGAGGTTGCAATGAGCCAAGATTGCACCATTGCACTCCAGTTGGGACAACAGAGCGAGACTCCATCTCAAAAACAAAACAAAACAAAAACAAAGAATGTCCCAAGTGGTGGTATTTGGAGACTAAAGGTCTAGATCAAGAAAAAAGTAATTTCAGTGATGATGGAATATAGTAAATGGTTACTAAAGAAAGATTAGCAGCTGAACAGCAAACCCTGCCTGAAAACCTTTGGATTGGAGCAAGCTTCATCATGATGATCTCAAAGCTGTATCTGGTGGAGATGCCAAACATGTGACACCAGGGCCCACTGTCCCATGACACTGTGCTGGACAACTGGCTCCTGGGATGAGACAAGTCAGAGCAGAGAAGGGCGTGAGTCATGTGGAATACAAGATAGGATTTGAGGAGGCAAGACAATGTGTATTTCAAGCAGCTGAGGAATGAGACAAGGGCAGAGAAAAGTTCACTGGTCTGAAAAATTGCAATAGGATAGCAAGTAAGTAGGGAAGGGGAAGGGAAGGTGAATCTTTCTCATGCACAGAAAGGATAAAGTCATGGCAGAAGAACAAAAAAGGAAAGGTTTTTGGACCATCACAGAGCCTGTAATGCCAGCACTTTGGGAGGCCAAGGCAGGCAGATTATTTGAGGTCAGGAGTCCGAGACCAGCCTGGGCAACATGGTTAAACCCTGTTTCTACTAAAAATACAAGAATTAACCAGGCCTGGTGGCACACACCTGTAATCCCAGCTACTCAGGAGGCTGAGGCAGGAGAATCGCTTGAACTTGGGAGGTGCAGGTTGCAGTCAGCCAAGATCGCACCACTGCACACCAGCCTAGGTGACACAGTAAGACCCCGTCTTAAAGAAAAAAAAAAAAGGATCATTCTCAACCTAATGTTCTCTTGGGACACTCATCTTTGGAGTCCTGAGTGGCCATCTAAGAAGTGCAAGGATGAGATGCTGTGAGAAAGCTCGAACTACGTGGAGTGACTCTGTGAATGGGTTCCAGCTGAGGTCGCAGCCATGGCCAGCATCAAGGAGCAGACATGAGAGTGAAGCAGCCTCAGCGATCACTTCAGCCTTGGCCACTGCCAGACCTCATTCCTATCCTCATGAAAGCCTGTGTGGGAACCACCCAGCGATCCCAGTCAACACTCAAAACAATGACAGATTATCATAACCTGGTTTTAAGTTAATAAACTTCAGGGTAATCTGTCCTGCAGAAGTAGATAACTGGATTAGAAACAGTTGGTTCTCAATAAGTTTCTATTAAATTTAATCCAATAGCAGATAAGGGAAGGCAACACTGTCTTCATCTTTTCCTCCCTTTTTGTCTAACTTCCTGCGATTTTGTTCCTTGGTCAGTCTCTCCTTACTTCCTCTCTCTCCTTCTCTCTTCTCTGCCTTGTTTTCTCTCTCTCTCTCTCTCTCTCTCTCTCTCTCTCTCTCTGCAAATTCAGAATTCTCCCATTTGTTTTGTGTGTCCAGAGAAGTTGGAGAAACCAGAACTTCCATCCAGACAGCCAGGGCTCTCTCTATATCTATAAAAGGCCTCTGTTTTCTCTCTTTTGACATAAAGAAACTCAATTCCTTTTTTTCTAACTGCTCCCATTTCTCTGTTTTGTATTGACTTTATTCCTCTTTCCTGAGTGATCTTTGAGTCTTCTGTGTACTTTTTAGGTTGTAAAACAAAGAACAAGACACCCTACCCCAGTGATGATCTTGGCTATGACATTACCCTCATCTGGAAAGTACTGTTATTTTTGGCCACCTTTGGATCTTCTTGTAGCTGTTCCACCCCTCTGCTGCAGGAGTTCCGACTCACTTCCCGGGGCAGTCCAGGGGGTCTGCAGACAGCAGCTGCATTGGGAACCTGAGTGGGAAGACAGCAAGCCGGGTGGTCAGAAGAATCTCTGTGAGGATGCGGCTTCAAATGAGGCAGTGTAGGCGGGAATGCAGGAACCCTGTGGCCTGCAGACAGCCTGGCTTGCCTTGTCCAGAGAGGGAGTGACTCATAGAATGGTAGCTGAGCAGCTGATAAAGTGTGGAGGCTGAGGGAGACCCAGAAACTGGACCGGAAATCTTCCCCCACACCCAATGTGGAAGGATGTCTGCTCCATCTGCGCTGCCCCTCAGAGGTGGCCTGGCCACAGCTTGGGAGTGTCAGCCTGGGGCAAGCCTAGGTGGGCACCCATCGACCGGTTGACACCCTTGTTCAAACACATGGTGTCATGCAGGAGCGCAGAGCTGTTGGCCAGAAAGATGAAGAAGCCAACCCCCAGGAATGGTAAACACGTTGCAAAAAGGACCGTGTGTGTGCAGGGTTGGCCGGGTGCACTAGCAGCAGGCCAGGCAATATCATCTCAGGTCAAGGAAAAAGCCCCATGGCCAAAAATAGCTGCCCTTCCCAGTTGCCACAGTGTCTAAAATTATACCGTTGGAGATTTATTCCTTTGTGCACCTCACCTTTGCTGCGGGGCCAGTCTGGGGAGGACCCAGGAAATGTCTTCACATTAAGGTGCAAAAGGCCTGGCAGCTCCACAGAGTTATTTGGGGGCGGGAAAGGAGGGAGGTGTTGAAAGGGCAGAAACAAGGCAGAGGAAGTGCTGGGGAGGGACAGCACCGGGCAGCTTCTCCTATTTCAGAGTTTTACCCTGAAGGAGCCTAGCTGGCAGCTACATCATAAAACTGAGGCCTAAGCAATTTGCCAGTAAATTTGAACCATGCATGTAAACAATTCTAATAATTTATTCCTTGAAATGCTTTGGATGATCTATTATCATGCAGAGCTGCACATGACTCTACTTCAAATTGCCTAAACGGGGGAAAAATGTACATTAAGGGGCAATTAATAATAAGAGGCAACACGAGTAAACTGTGTATGCATAAGCTAGTCATGCTGGAACAGTGGGAAGCTGAAGGCAGCCACTCAGGTCACTGAAACCAAAGTCTGAGTTTCCGGGGGAACATTCCTTCAGAAATTCAGGCAAGGGCTGTCTTTATACGTAGATGTTTGGATAACCTGATCCCAGAAGATTAAGCAATAAAGAATAAAAGAGAACAATTGCTATTAGAAAGCTACATCCAGTCCACTGCATCAATACACAATGGCTCTGTTTTAAAAGTTCCTAAGATGTAGATAAAAATTTCAGAAAAGTAAGTTCACCCTGCTTAAGCCCCCTCTGGGACAGAAAGCTAAGTACCGTGGATGCCGCTGGTGAGCTAGGCAGGGGCAGGGATTACACAGGGAATAGAATAGAAGGAAACTGTCAGTTGGAATCCCTGCACGGGGTCACTCCATGTAGCCCGAGCTTCCTCACAGCATCTCATCCTTGCACTTCTTACGTGGACACTCAGGACTCCAAACATGAGTGTCCCAAGGGAGCAAGTTTGATTGGATGATTCTCTTTTTTTTTTTTTTTGAGATGGAGTCTCATTCTGTCGCCCAGACTGGAGTGCAGTGGTGTGATCTCAGCTCACTGCAACCTCTGCCTCCCAAGTTCAAGCGATTCTCCTGCCTCAGCCTCCTGAGTAGCTGGAATTACAGGCGCCTGCAACCATGCCTGGCTAATTTTTGTATTTTTTATAGAGATGGGGTTTTACCATGTTGCCCAGGCTGGTCTCAACATGAGCAAGGGAGAAAGGAAGGAATGAAAGAGCAGAGCCTGACACTGGGAACAGCTGGTTCCCTCAAGAATAACCACACCTCTACACCATTTGGCAGTTTAGAAAGAACTTCCACATTAACTTTGCCTTCGGGCCTCCAACTCCGTGAAGGAAGGAAGTTTACTCTCATTTTTATAAAGGAGGATTCTTTGGATGAGAGCATTTAGGTAAGTTGGCCAAGGCCACACAGCTAGTAAGCTGGGGACCATAGTTAGGTCTTGAAACCCAGTCTAACAAACTACTGTCCGTCTTTGTTTATTTCAACAGCACTGGGAGTTGCAGAACATGAAGATTCAAGAAATGATCCTCCTGGATCTACTGAGTAACTTCCTGGTGATTTTGGTAGCTAAGACTTTCCTTCTTAACTTTAATTCATGTATACACTTAACAAATAATGATTGAGCATCAAGAACTGCTGGGCATTGTTCCAGAGCTTGAGTTTGCCTTCACAGAGATTTTACCTAGGGGGACTCCTTGACAGCTGATGGCAACTGTCCCCATTTCAGAGAGAGATTCCCTGACTGTGCAATGCAAAGTGTTTCCAGCCACTCTTTCAATCTTACTGTCATACTTAATACCATCTAAAACCATGTGGTTCGCAGATTTATTCACTATGTTACTATTTATCTCCTTTAGAAAAGTAAGTCCTTCAGAACAATGACCCAGTCTTATTTGAATCGGTCTTTCCAAAATTAGAACACTTCCTGTACATAATAGGCGCTCAATAAATATTTGTCCAATACATGGCATTGAATACCAAGGAGAGCTTTTTACTAATGCCTACTATGCTCACAAAAGAGTGTGAGACTACTTCCATAAATCATTTCATTTAATCAAGATTATATATGCCAGAATAGGAACTATATGAAGAAAATGGGGTTTTAATATTAGTGAAGAAAGTGCTCGGAAGAAATAAGGGTCAATTTGAAATGTTTCTATCCTGCACCACTTAATACAAGAACAAGGGCTATTTTGTGACATTCAAAGGCAACAAATTTAAAACTAAGAAAAGAAAATACTTTTTAAAGCAGCATATAACCTACCTGTGGAATTCAGTGCCGCAGGATATTACTGAGGCAAATAGTCTAGCAAGATTCAAGAAAGGATTAGACATTTATATGAATAGGAATAATATTGGCAGTTACACTAACTAGGTTAAAAAGTTACAAGGCATGTCCGTCCTGGGCTCCAGGGCATAGCTGTTCACCAGCTGGAGTGAGGAAGGAATTTCCTCCTGGGATGGAGCATTGCAAAATTGGCCAGATGCACGATGGCCCGTATTTTTGCCATTTTCTGTAGCATAGGCAGAGACCATTGCCAAGGGGAAGTTTCTAGAGTAGATCGACCAGTGGCCTCTAAACATGGTCTTTCTGTCTTCTTCTTGAACCGTCCTGAATAGGAGATGGAGTGTGCACGTAATATCTTTTGGGATTCGTACCTGAGAACTTTTCAATTTCAGAAAACAGAAATGGTAAAAATAACTTCCCTCTTCCTAATGGCGAAAATATGACATGGAATAAAATCATGCCCTGCCTGTAATCTTATTGGCAGCACAGCCAATAGCGCCGGGAGGCTGCCTGAGCTCTTCCAAACCTCAAAGCAAGAATCCTTGTCAAATCTCCTACAAGGACATCATCTACCCATGTTTTACATCCATCTATTACTGTGCCTTACGCACATGTGCTTAACACATGTGTTTAATGAAAATGCATTTCTGCAGATGTGAAAAAAGCCTCTCATAATGCTGTCCACTCACCTAGCGAAGCTTCTCTCTTTATTACAGAGCCAATTACACAGCCAGGCACAACCTTTGATTCTTGACGATGTATGCCATGCATGTTTTTCATTCTAACATGAAAAATCCAAAAGGTAGTTGTTAGCTATGCAACCAAATACAAGTGTTCACAGTGGTATGGTATCATATTAATGAAAACATAGAACCTAAGTTATGCATTATTCTTTCTTACTTTACTGACCTCAGTTTTCCAAGGTGTAGACAACACTCTGAAGAAACTGTATCAGTATTTCAATTGTTAGAGATACAGGCCAGGTGCAGTGGCTCATGCCTGGAATCCCAGCACTTAGGAGGCCCAGGCAGGTGGACCACTTGAGGTTAGGAATTCAAGATGACCAGCCTGGCTAACATAGTGAAATCTCCATCTCTACTAAAAATACAAAAATTAGCCGGGCATGGTGGCGTTCACCTGCATTCCAGATACTCAGGAGGCTGAGGTAGTAGAATCGCTTGAACCTGGGAGGCAGAGGTTGCAGTGAGCCAACTTCACACCACTGCACTCAAGCCTGGGCAACAGAGCGAGACTCTGTCCCCTCCCCCCAAAAAAAAAATTATTAGAGAAAGGATTTCTTTCCCCCAAATTGAGATATAAAGAACATTCTGCAAGCCAAAACAGAAAGAAAAATTTTAGTTTAAATCTTCAAACCAGCAATAAGCCTAAAAGTTTTCAAAGTTTCCTGAAAAAAAAAAAGATAAAATTAAAATATATACAGCAAAATGTTGTATAAATGTTAATATATGTGTTTTTCTGGAGAGAGAGAGAGAGAAACCATAGATTCCATTAATACCTTCAGATGCATTCTCACACAATATAAGTCAAGAAAGTTAAGAAACACTAATCTAGGTCCCCAGTCCAAAAGAAAATTCTCGCCTAAGTCTGGACAAAGTCCTTTGCAACTATACGTAAGACTTATTCTCTTAAACTTTCCTTAAATTAGCAGAATAATATCAATTAGATTCTCTTGGTCAAAATTCATTCATTTGGTGCCTGGTTCCCACCCAGAGAAGAAAAACCCTTCAAACATTTAAGTGTTGAAGGCTACTTGCTATTTTATTAACTGGTTGCAAAAAAGCTTTTTTAAGTTTGGCCATTTTCTCACGGTCCAAGCTTCCCTAGTTATTTTTTCATGTGGTTATTATAAGAGAAGAGCTTGTCTGAGTTTTTTATGTTGGTGTGGAATTTTTTGAATTTTTTTGGTTGTTGATGTTTGTTTTTTACTTATAACCACATATTATGAGGAATTGTAAGATATTATAAATTAATAGTATAAGCTCTGTAGTCAATTAGGATGGGCTGAAATCTCACACTAGACTCCAAATAAACCAATTAGCCTTCCCAGGCCTCTCTTTTTTAATCCGTAAAATGGAGACATAGTAATATCTACCACACAAAGTCTCTGTAAAAAATAAATGAGACAATGCCTATAAAACATGTGGCATTGGCTGGGTGCAGTAACTCATGTCTGTAATAGCAGCACTTCGGGAGGCTGAGGTGGGTGGATCATGAGGTCAAGAGATGGAGACTATCCTGGCCAACATGGTTAAACCCCGTTTCTACTAAAAGTACAAAAATTAGGTGGGCGTGGTGGTGCATGCCTGTAGTCCCAGCTACTCAGGAGGCTGAGGCAGGAGAATTGCCTGAACCCTGGAGGCAGAGGTTGCAGTGAGCTGAGATCTTGCCATTGCACTCTGGCCTGGTGACAGAGCGAGACTCTGTCTCAAAAAAGAAAAAAAAATGTGGTATTGTGCTTCTCATATATTAAGTGGATAATAAATATTACCTATTAGTGTGATTATGCATATTTTACCTACATATTTATAAGCACAAAGAGTGCATATCCTGTTACCTTATTATCAGATCGTTCTCATACATTTTTGTGGCCCTTGATACATATTGCAAATCAATTTCCACAAGGGTTTTGCTAATATATCCTATCACAGCAATATCACAGTATCAGTTTTACCACTCCTTGGTTAAAAATGGGAATTACTGTTAACCAGGTATAAAAGAAAAAAGAAAAAAAAAAGCTGGAGAAGAAAGGAAGTCAAGAAAGAAAAGAGAATTTAATTTTTTTTTTTTTGCCTGTGTATATGTAAGCTTTTGTGTTTCTATATCTAGGAAAAGAAATCTGTGAATGGTCAAATTTCCATTCAACATCAGCCAGTTTCTTTCCAAACACTTTCTCGAAGTGTTGTACTTCACCTTTCAAAAAGCCTCATCCCACAGCCACACATCTTGTTGTTTTCTGGCTGAGTAGACTCACAGAAGGGAAGAGTGGTTTTCTGGTTCTCTGCCAGATGTCCAGTGGTCCCACGAAGGCCAGAGATCCAACTGACTGCCACCCTTGTGAAGATGTTGTATACAGGATGATTCCCAGAGGAACTGGGGACCTGGTGAGGCCAATATACAAATATTTTCTTGTAAGGTAGGATAATGCAGAATGGCACAGCCCACATCTAACCACAAGTCATGGAAGGTGTAACCCAAGGAGGCGTATTACCTGAGCTCTGAAAGGGATCATCTGGGAGGAACAGTTGGTTTGTGCAGCCTTTCAAGCAACTTAAATAATACTTGGTTTTGTGGAAAGAGAAAGAAGAAAAGAAAAGAAAGAAAGAAAATACTTTAGTCTTTGGTACTGGATTTACTGCATGTCAGAGTGAGAAGACTGACAATGTTGACCTGGAAATATTCTAATTCTAGGCAACCAAATGGAGCCTTTCCCTGCCCTCTCCTTACCAACATCTGGCTGGTCCCCTCTTTCTCTTAAAACAGTTCCTGAGGAGGCCCAAAAGTTCACTTGATGTCTTCATGGGCACTGTTCTAATAAGAAAACTGGGACCTCCCTGCTTATTCACACAAATCCCCTGGTAAGAACTCTCTTCTAGGTGGACATGATTAATAGGGTCGATTCAACCGCTTCTCCTACTTTAGGTACCATGAAGGACTCACATTAAAATGCTTAGGAAAGATTAGAGTTGGGCTCTTTTGACATTTGCTGGGGGTGTGGATTATCTGCTATATTCCTGAATCTGGTACTGGCTAAAGAGGTTGAGAGGATTTGCATTCCAATATGGGGACCACTGGTATGACCTTTTTCCTTGGCTCTGTGGTCAAGCCACCCACTGCTCTGCTTACTACCTGAGTGACCCTGGGCAATCATTTAATCTCTCTAGACCTCTGCTGCCTAATCCAGTACATGGAGATAGTCACACCTGCCTTGCAGAGTTATTGTGAGGGAAGCACCCGCTCCTGGTACATGGAGATTTTATTTATACATAAACACATATATGTGTGCATACATACAGATGTATACTTCAGTTCTCGAAAATTATCTCCATCTTTATAGCTCACAAGGTGATTTTTGAAAAGTCAATCAAGAAAGAAAGAAAAAATCCATTTTCCTCTCCAACAAGAAAAAGCAATTAAACGTCAAATATTAACTGTTCCTGGGAGTAAATTTTTTTAATGGGTTAAAGGCTTGGCCATTATAGACCTCCAATATGTAATTTCTAAGAAAGGACCAGGTAATATATTTTTTTAAAATTAAGTGGAAGACAAAATGCTGGAACCAGTGAATCCATTCAGAAAGCACTTTTTTATCCATTTTCAGTAGCTTCCCAATTGCATCATGCCTTTTAAGAGGCCCAATTTGTTTAACAGCATTTTATTTTAAACCTTCACTTGTGAAAAGCATTGATTTATGATAGGCCTGATTAAAGCAATGGTGTCTTAAGCAATAATGATTTCAATTACAGGACTTTCACCAGTGTGCATTATTCTGATTTGCTCTCCATTCTTGCCACATTTTTATTCACAACGGAAGGGGTATGGATAGGTGATGTAATTTTGAAAAGTCCCTGGACAAATTTAATATCAGAAAGGAATGTATAGACAGATGGACTGATGTACCTTTTTTGATTATGTGAATGTATTGTATTTTAATATCCTCTGACAAACTCTTCAACAGCTCCCTGATGAGCTCCTACTTGGTATCATTAAGGTTATTTAGTGCTTGGATTCTGCTCAATTCCCACTGGAGCCGCACTGAGGTTGCTGAAATGTACACGCTACAGATTCACTCCAAGCCTACCACTTAGTCTTCTCTTCTCCTTTTGTGAAGCTGGAGAAAGCAATTAAGCTCACACTTAGATCTTTAACTTGTTCGAAGCCAACAGCCATAGAAAGGCATACTAGGATGGGCGTGATGGCTCACCCCTGTAATCCCAGCACTTTGGGAGGCCAAAGCAGGTGCATCACTTGAGGCCAGGATTTGGAGACCAGCCTGGCCAACATGGTGAAACCCTGTCTCTACTAAAAATTCAAAAATTAGGCAGGTGTGGTGGTGGGCACCTGTAATCACAGCTACTTGGGAAGTTGAGGCATGAGAATCGCTTGAACTCGGGAGGGGGAGGTTGCAGTGAGCTGAGATGAGATCAAACAACTGCATGTAGAGACATGGTGAAATCCTGTCCTCCTGACCTCGTGATCTGCCTACCTCGGCCTCCCAAAGTGCTGGGATTACAGGTCTGAGCTACCACACCCAGCCAAAGCTTCTTGATTTTAAAAGGTGGATAAACACTGGCCAAATTCAGCCTGCAGGCTGCCTGTGCAATGTTCCCTAGTTGTGCAATGACTCCCTAGGCAGTCCATCAAGTTATTGGACAGAAGACTGGCCACAAAACAGTCCCATTCTCTGCAAGAGCCTTTTTAAAAGTCATCAAAGTATTTTAATTCTTCTATTGTGCAAACATGTAGTGGAAATCTATTATGTGCTAAGAACCATGAGTGGAGGACTGAGAACACAAAAAAAGAATAGTATCCCTTATCTGCCCTCAAGGGGATAATAGTCTATCATTTACATATATGAACTATGAAAGATTTGGGTTTTAAAAAACTGAGGAGGCTGTGCGTGGTAGCTCACACCTGTAATCCCAGCACTTTGGGAGGCTAAGGCGCATGAATCATGAGGTCAG
>NW_016107334.1:6534173-6588002 GCF_001604975.1 Cebus imitator
AAAAAAAAAAAAAAGAGAGAGAGGAGAAATGTAGTCTAACTTTGAGGCCCAATCCATCACATTTATTTTTAGTTAAGAGCCTCCTCTGTTACCATTTAGGTAAATTAGTTTGTCCCTATGCTGTGCTTTAAACCATCACTTTAATTTGAGAACTAGTCCTGTGAATACCAAAGTCCGTGTAGGACATATTTCTCTTAAAATCCCCAACAGCAGTTGGAAGGTAAAATTCCAATCACACCTTGATAGAATTTTTCTCCATCAAATCAACTTTACAGATTTCTTAATTAGACGCTGATATTAACTCAGCCCTCACATGATTTAAATCTAGCTTTTAATCTCAGCTGTTCTAGGCTGCTATAGTTTTTATGAGAGCTGACCAGCAAATGCTTTATGCTTTAATCTCTCTGGAAAATCACCTTAATAATTTTTTAAACTTTTGTGGGGCAGGGGGGAGGATGTGGAATAGAAGTCCCAAGATGTAAATGAAGGCATTGGGGTCCAGCTATTAGAATTTGTGGTTTAGCACTTGAAAAATCATGTGCTAAATTGCTTTACAGAAGAAAATCAAATCAAAGTTAAGATTCTCTGTTTAAAATTTGTAATTATTTCTCAGACTCCTGTTTGAAATGCCTTAAAAGTGCCTCCATTGAAACATATATGAACTTGTTTTCTCTTCCTTTCAATATGTTGTTGCCGTCCATTTCCTTCTCTGATGGCATGGCCTGAAGAGAAAACTCTCACACATCACCACTGTGGGCAGGATATGGAAACAGCCAAAACAGGTGGAGCACTGTGCTAAGAACTCGGCACTGAATTGATTTAAACACAGCATTTGATACATTCTCTACCTTAATAAGAGGCAATTACAGGAGGCCTCATTTCCTTTGTGGCATGAAATTCCCAGCCAAACTTGAGCATACAGTTCTCTTTTCCTTCCTCTTCTTCTCAGCCCATCCCCGTGAAGTCCTTCCCAGCGAGCATTAAATCATAGGCAACGTGTTGTACATGTTCTCCACGCTGGATATTATAGAGTTTCGGAACTTTTTTTTGCTTTACAGGGATGACCATTCTCATAGGTCATTGACTTTCTTTTTTTTTTTTTTTAATTTTTTTTCCCATTATTTATTTTATTGCATTTTAGGTTTTGGGGTACATGTGAAGAACATGCAAAATTGTTGCATAGGTATACATGTGGCAGTGTGACTGCCTTCCTCCCCATCACCTACATCTGGCATCTCTCCCCTTGCTATCTCTCCCCAGCTCCCCACCCCGCACCGTCCCTCCCCTATTTCCCCCCAACTGACCCCAGTGTGTAGTGCTCCCCTCCCTGTGTCCATGTGTTCTCATCATTCAACACCCACCTATGAGTGAGAACATGTGGTGTTTGATCTTCTGCTCTTCTGTCAGTTTGCTGAGAATGATGACTTTCTTAATTAGAAGCTACTTTGACAATTACTCTCCAGACCCTTTATGTGACAAGTAAAGGAGAAAAGACTGGGAGAAATGAAGTGACTTGCCCAGGGTCATGCAGCCAGATCCTGTGACTTAGTGGTCTCGTGTTCTCTCTACCTCATCTCTCAGCCATCACAGGGATAACGGTTCTCAAACTGGAGTTTTACGTAGGCTTCACAATCAACACTTACTCATTATAAAAGTATGAATGGGCCCTTGTTTTATGCCGAGTGCCATGCCCATCTTCAGAGACTCAACAATGAACTAGGAGCATTCTAATTCTGATCCAATCCTGATCAGCTAATGATTCTTTCTCGCTGAATTGCTTAACAGAATAACTCCTGGCTGAATGTTGCACAGAGTGTGAATGTGGAGAGGAAACTTAGAACTTTCATCTCAACTCCTCCTCATTTTATAAAGGGAACACTGAGGCCCCCAGAGGTCTTAAGAGTAAGTTCATGTTAGAGGTAGGTCTAGAACCCACAGTGCTGACCACTCAGTGAAGCTCTTTTCACTTGAGTACATTCATCTAATTCAGAATGTATCTATCATGGGGCCCACTCTATTGCATTTGTTATACAAATGTCCTTTGTCATCTTTCAGGTAAGTTAGTTTCTCCCTTTGGTCTGCTTGAAAGTTCCATTTTATTTTTTATTTTTTTGAGACAGAGTCTCACTGTTGCTCAGGCTGGAGTGCAATGGTGTGCAGTCTTGGCTCACTGCAACCTCTGCCTTCTGGGTTCAAGGGATTCTCCTGCCTCACTCTCCCGAGTAGCTGGGTTTATACATGCCCGCCACCACACTCAGCTAATTTTTGTATTTTTAGTAGAGACAGGGTGTCGCCATCTTGGCCAGCCTAGTGTTGAACTCCTAACCTCATGATCCACTCGCCTTAGCCTCTCAAAGTTCTGGGATTACACGTGTGAACCACCGCACCCAGCTGAAAGCTCCATTTTAACTTGAGGCCTAGTTATTTAAATGCCACATTGACATAGGATACATTCACATTAAAATTTCCAACAGCAATAGGACGATGGTCCCTGGGACCCAGAGTTTAGGCACCTACGCGATGGAACTGCAGTGACCAGCAGTTTCCCTGGCAACAGCACACACTCATACCTCTGACGGATTCAGAGCAGATCTGAGGAAGTGGTATCATAAACTGTGGTCAACAGAGATACTATGATAAGTGGACTGTCCTCATACTAATGGATTGTTTGGACTCACCACAGATATATTTAAAATACTAGCTACAGTTTATATATTTTTTCAATAATCTTGTAATTCAATCATGTTCAATAATCTCAGCTGAAACAATAGATGGAAACTGGACCCATTAAAGAAGAAGTTAGATCTTCTATTTTTTTTTTTTTTTAATGTGATCTTCCAGTAAGTTGCCTCTGGACATAACTACAGAAAATTAACACTATAAGTAAAACGTTACAGAACAGCTATTAACTGATTATGATAATAAAAACCAAATGGGGGCCTTAATTCTGCCCCTCTGGGAAAGCAGGACAGATAAAATAAACAATAGGAAAAAAGAAAAGCATGGAGTAAAGGATAATTGATTTTAAACAATAATAACACAGATACCTCCCATTATGTTTAAAAAAAATACAGATCTCTATCTTCATTTTGGGAATGATAGGGGTAAATTCTTATTTCAAACTTAAGTTTGATACTAATAGGGGTGCTTTCCAGGCTAAAAAATCGGAAAAATTAAGGGGTGCTGACAAGGAGGTTCTTAAATGCCAGGCACATGGCTATAATGACTAAATTTACTGTTTTGCCAAAATTAGGAGCCCTTCCAGTCTCCCTCAGAGGAAGACGGAATCTAAACATTCACAGTTCATGCTCCATCAGGGTGGGACAGGAAGTAGGGTCCAATAAACTCGGCAGTCAAGGCAAAGACCAACCCTGACAGAGGAGAGGAGAGAAGACAGAGTTTCCACTACCTTGGGCAGAGGCTGGGGAGCCCTTTAATGGCACCCCAAGTACAGAAATGCCTGTTGTCTAACTCCTAAACTTCCTGAGCATGTTTGGGGTTAGTTCTATGCAGAAATTCATAGTAAAGTCTTCCCATTTGTTATCTAAAACGTGGCCCATGTTCCTGCCTTCAAACCTGGCCAGAGCCTAACAGCTTCTCTTTTAAGTGCCTGCTCACGAGCCAAGTGTCCAACTAGATGCCTTCCAGAAGTTGCCTCTGATTCTTACATTATCCTTGCTGGAGAAAGATACTCAATTTCGAGTTGAAAAAATGGAAGCTCAGGGTGATGCAGAGATGTGTTTGAAATCTCACAGTTTTTAAGCCTTAGCTCACCCCAAAGGCTACCTCTCCTTGGAGAGGTTCACCATTCCATCTCTCCATGTGTAACCAGACACTTTTGCTAACCATTGCTGTTTTTCCCCCAGTCTATTTTCACATATTGTTCTAACCAGTCTATCCCATGGAACCAATTCTTTTTTCATGTCATATGCAAAATCCCAGGTTATTTTTACTTTTCCCTGGCAGGAAGCCAGCATAATTCAAATGAAATGACCATTTCTATGTGAGAAAAAAGTTTAGCATTTTCTTAAAATGGAAAAATAAAAACTCTTATCCAAGACACTAACTTTTAAGGTGGCAGAAAATAGCAAGTAGTTCCTTGTGATCTACTAAATAAATCAAAGGTGATTCTAATTTTTATTGTTTTGGTCCAAGAATTGAAGGAGAGTTCTACAGTGAACCGTGGGTGTTCTGACTCAAAAAGAAGCAATAGTAACTAAGTAAGGAGGCTGTGTGCATAGAGACAGAACATTCTTGTATACAAAAAGGGTAAGATTTTTTCAGCACTGAGCAGAGAGGACTGGGAGCCACACATTGGGACTATGGTACAGAAGGTTCAAGAATGGAGGTTAAGAGTTGAAGCCGAAAACACATCTAAGAGCCAGAGCCTATCAAAAACACAATGTATTCTTAGTAGTGAAATATTGAAAGCCTTCCTAAGGAAGAATATTTTTAAATAATTTGGAAGTTCTAATCCTTTGCAATAAGACAGGAAAAATAAAGAAATTACATAATTTTGGGAAAGTAACAGAATGATCATTAATTGCAGATAACAATGTTATCTACCTAGATGATTCAAGAGAATCAAATTGACAAATTATTTGAATAAGAAACCAGTAAAGTGGCAAATATAAAATAAAAATGCTTAAATAAGTAATGTTGCTCAGCAAAATCATGAAATCAAATAGGGAAACTGCATGCACAACAGCACTGAATAAAGGTGAGATTGTGTTGAGAAACTACCTGATGGAACTACAACTTTATAGCGGTTCATATGAAAAGATCAATGAGAAGACGTGGTTTATTTCTACTTGAGAAAACCCAGTTTTAAAAAGACCTTGGCTGGATGTGGTGGCTCATACCTGTAATCTCAGCACTTTGGGAGGCCGAGGCAGGTGGATCACCTGAGGTCAGGAGTTCGAGACCATCCTGACCAACATGCTGAAACCCTGTCTCTACTATAAAAAACAAAAACAAAAAAATGAGCCAGGCATGGTATCGTATGCCTGTAATCCCAGCTACTTGGGAGGCTGAGGCAGGAGAATTGCCTGAAGCCTGGAGGCAGAGGTTGCGGTGAGCCAAGATCATGCTATTGTACTCCAGCCTGGGCAATAAGAGTGAAACTCTGTCTCAAAAAACAAACAAACAAACAAAAAAGACCTCAAATACACACACATTAATGTATAAATTGTACTCTCTCTCTCTCCCTTCTTTTGAATCAGAGTCTCTCTCTTTTGTTCAGGCTGAAGTGCAGTGGCTATATCATGGTTCACTGCAGCCTTAAACTCCAGATCTCAAGTGATCCTCCCACCTCAGTCTTCCAGAGCTGGGATTACAGGTGTAAGCTACCCGGCCTATCTTAAAATGTATTTTCTAACATTTGAACTGCATTCCTTTGGAATAACAAATAAGAAAGCATCATCCAGAATACCAGTCTTAAAGAAGAAGAGCTTACTTTATTCGTCATAAAAACATATTCTTGAATTATAATAATAAAAAGGGAGAATTTTGGCAAAAATGATGGAGACAAAAAGATAATCAAATAAACGTGAAAACACAGAAACAGGCCCAATAATATAGACTTATATCAATAAAGAAATAAATTTTATTAAATAGATTCTTATCACATGGGCCAAAAAAAATTCCAGATCAATAAGAGATTTAAATGTTTTTATAAATTAAAGGAGGACAGAAGCACTAGTAGAAAATATAGGTTAATACTGATTTCACTCTGGGGTGGGCAAAGCCTTTTAAAACACAAAAGTAGAAGAAAAAATAAAGGAAAATATTTATGCACTTAAATTCATAACCATATCCATTAACAATTAAAAACCAAATGACAAAAATGGAGAAAACGTTTCCAATATATGATAGTGAGAGAGTTAATAAACTTAATATGTAAAGAACTTTTATAATTTAATAGAAAATTAATGAAAAACTCCTTGGAACTACAGGGCAAATGTTAAGTAAACAAAAATTTTAAAAAGCACGAAAAATCACCTATACACAAAACAAGACAAATAGTCAAGAAACATAAAGAAAGTTAGCATCACAAATAATCAACATAATACAAAACACAACGGGATGCTATGTTTCTTAACCTTTTTGGGGAAGAATTAATGATGGTTCCTGAAATTCGTGTTCCCATGCACTGTGAGTGAGAATATAAATCGGCAACTTTGGAGGGCAACTCTACAAAATGTAGCCAAAAGTAAGACAAAAAAACAAAAAGAAGGAAAAGAAGGCTTTCACCCCTCATTTTCACATATAATAATTTAGCCAGAGGAAGTGAAGATACACAGGAAGATTTTATAACTGCAAAAAGTTTCAAATGATATCAATATCTAACTAGAAGTTAGAGGAATAAATGAGTTACAGCCCCTGCAAATAAGGAAATGCAATGCTGGCATAGAAATCATGTTTTGGAGGCCGGGCACAGTGGCTCACACCTATAGTCCTAGCACTTTGGGAAGCTTGAGGTGGGCAGATCGCTTGAGCTCAGGAGTTCGAGACCAGCCCAAGCAACATGGCAAAACTCCATCTCTACAAAACAAACAAACAAGCAAACAAACAAATTAGCTGGATGTGGTGGTACAGGCCTGTAGTCCCAGCTACTTGGGGGAGCTGAAGTGGGAGGATTGCTTGAGCTTGGGAAGTCAAGGCTGTAGTGAGTCCAGATCGTACCACTGCAACCCAACCTGGGTGACAGAGTGAGAACTTGTCTCAAGAAAAAAAAAGAAAAAAAAGAAATTATGTTCTGGAATAGTTTTAACAACATGAACAAATATTTACTATGACTTATCAAATGGCAAAAGCAGTCTGCAAAATAGTACACCACAGCAGGGCCTTCACTATAGTTTCTAAACACACAAATATATGTGTATAAAACAAGTAGAGGAAAAAGATTAGAAAATGTCTATCAAAGTATTCACCATGATTATATTTAAGTGGTGAGATCAGAGACAATTTATATTTACTTCTTCATGCTTTCTCCTAATTTCCAAATATCTTACAATAGCCATGAATGGTCACTCTTAACCACCGTACCTTCTTGCAACCAAAACCCAATATTTTCTTGTGTTTTTTTCAGCCTACTTTGACAGAAATGTGCAAGCGTCAGGTGGACTGCCTGGAGAAGATGCTGCAGGAGAAAGGGAACCTGGACCACGAGGCCTCTTGAGCTTGTGAGTCTATGCCTTCACCTTATTCTGGCTTTTTTCTTTTCTTTCCTTTTTAATCTATTCCCACAAAGTTGGCAGCTTCCAACACCATTTTATTTGCTCCTCCTGTGAGTGACAGACAGGAGTGTCCCAAGAATACTTAATGTATTTTGTGTCAGGGGCCTGTGGGTCAGTAAGGTTATTAATAAACATCGCCTCTTGTTCTAATTTAGGTCCCTCCTCTCCTTCATGCCTCTCCTCCTGCCCTGCTTTTCCTTTCGCTTCTCTTTCTGTCTGACCCTTTTCCCCTTCTCCCTGATATAAAGGATTCGGCCTTCATTTTAGCTCAGCTTCTGGCACTTCTCCCATTATGCTTTTTCTATGGTGGTGGTGGTGCTGTTATGTTTTCATGGGGAATTTAATTTTGGAGGAAATACTTACTATCCTAAATCAATTTGATGCAGGCTGATATGATGCTATGATCTGACCAGCATGGGAGGGTGGAAGGGTAAGTAAAATCACGGCAAAATGTGGATAAGGAGGGAAAACACCTTGTTTTTAAAAGAAATTTCTGTTTGACAAAATTTACTGACCACAAAACTAGCCCAGAACTTAAGAGGCCAATATCATCAGCTCTGCATAAAAAGAAGTGAAGTTAGAAGGCAGAAGGCATATTTGAATTTTGGTATTTTAAAATTATCTTTAATAAGACAAAAATAATTTAATGAGTTTATCATGTATATTTGGATATATGCATATCAATTTTATATTCCACTTAGAGTTTGATTGACCACCTCAACTTATATTTAGATAAGCCTTGTTTTATTTATGCTGATTTTATTACACAAATGGAAGTAGCTACATTGCTATTATCACTACCAAATTCTCTCACACACACACACTCTTCAAAGTCCCCAAATACTGTCCAAATCCTGTTCAATTTTTTTTAACTTCTAACATTTTCTAACTGCAACTTTAAACTGGAGATTGCTTTGTAAACTGAAAAAAGTCAACTCCCCACCAATACACACATACAAAAGAAAACTGCATGTGCACGTGCTTTTCTCAATTTGCTAAACTTCATTTGTTATTTCCTTCTAAAAAGCACAATGTTGCCTCTCTTATATGAGCTCTAAGGAAGTTACAGGTGCCAGTGGGAGTTTACTTAACCATGAGGAGGCAATATTTTTATATAGGAAAATATGTAAAGAGACATGCATACTTTTATATGCATTTATTATTTATATTTTTCAAATTAACCTATTGCATTTTTTTCACATTCAAAAACACATTAGTTTTTAAATGTGACATAGACTACCATTTTCAGAATGAGTGGAAAGAGTTAACACACAATTAATTTGACTTCAAACTAGGATCCTCATATTGTGAACAACTTTTTTTTAAGTGAAGAAATTACAAGAAAGCTAAATTTATTAAGGAAAAAGATAGTTTTCTTTAAGCTCATTATCATGAAACATACTAGCTTTAACAGAATTACACCTAATTTTTGCCCTTTTCCCAACTGAGAAAGAAAATCTATGGGAACTCGGAATGAATCAGGCATTCAACTTCTCAATGGTCACTCTTAACCACTGTACCTTAACAGCCAGAAAGGTAGGATTCTAAAGTCAGCTAAAATCTCCCCTAGAAATAGCCATTAATCAGACTTGACTGAATGTTGAATTTGGTTCTTTGTTTACTCTTTATTTTTCCATTTTTCTTTCAATTAGGTCATTCTTATGTATTCCATACAAATAATCAAAGGGTGAGTATAGCTTTAAGTGTGTTCTGTTAAATGCATAGTCATTTGTTATTCATGAAATAATATTTAAGTTTTTTAAAAGGTAGTATTTTTCTTAATACCCAGAGGCTTGCATAATAAGCATTATTAGGATACTGTGAGGAAGAAAAGATGAAAAAGAGGAAGGAGGCCAGGCGTGGTGGCTCACACCTATAATCCCAACACTTTGGGCGGCCGAGGTGGGTGGATCACAAGGTCATGAGATCCAGACCATCCTGGCTAACATGGTGAAACCCTGTCTCTACTAAAAATACAAAAAATTAGCTGGGCTTGGTGGCAGGTACCTGTAATCTCAGCTACTCTGGAGGGGGAGGCAGGAGACTCACTTGACCTGGGAGGCGGAGGTTGCAGTGAGCCGAGATTGCGCCAATGCACTCCAGCCTGGGCAACAGAGGGAGACTTTGCCTCAAAAAAAAAAAAAAAAAGGAAAAGAAAAAGAAAAGGAAAAAGAAAGAAAAAGAGGAAGGAAGCTTTTATTGAGTAGCTACAAAGTAGCACACACTGCAACACTTGCAGGCATTCACTCATTGGTGCATGCATGTCACACTAAGTGCTTTCTGATGTCCTCACAGCATCACTATGAAGTTATTGTCTTAATCTTAGGATATAGATGAGAAAAATGGGACTTAACAACAACATGCTCAAGATACACACTTAGTGTGGCACAAAGCAGGGATTCGAACACAGGCTTTGCTTGCCAAACACCAGCACTTCCAATGATTAGGAACAGACTTCATTGTTTACAGCTGTGAGGGCAGTGACTCCAAGGAGGAAGGATTAAATCCTGGTGTTTGTTGCAACCAGAGCTTCTAAGCTGATCACTTAGAAGATATGATTTGGGGATGACCAAGGGACCAAAAAAGACCTTGCAAAGAATCAGGAGATAACATGCCGGAAAACACTGTGAAAGAATTAATACAGCAATGATCACATTAGCATGACAATATAGATGGGATACATTATAACACCCATAACAAATGTGATTCAACTTGGATGTACCAGTGACTTTCAAAAGGTGAATATCACTGTGCCTTTGTTTTATGTATTTTAAATGTTCTATATTATTGGTTCCAAGATGTTCCTTTAAAATTTTGATAAATAAATGTTCTGAAGATCATCTATGGGGAATTCTTCCCTTCACATAATAAGGTTGGATGCAAAGCACAGTTTTATGCCCTGTAGCAGACTTTTTTTTTTGTTTTTAATGCCCACTCTGTTTTAGCTGCTTCCAAGTCCCAGCCTGGGATCCACAGGTTGTGCGACAAGGATCAAGAGTGTGGTGAGTATTGGGCTACAGTTCTCAGTGCTCAAGGGATAAGATTTCTTATGAAAACTGACAGCTTTTTTGTTCTTCCTCAGTCTTTTTAACACACAGCCAGGTCTCTCTGTTCAGCTGCACCCGCTGTGGTTGTGACTGTACCGGGCTAAATTTATGCCACTGACAACCCCCATTGAAGTGTCTCGGTGGCACAGAGTCAGTGGGAGTTATATGTATATAAGCACCAGCAGACCTTGGCCCGCTGAGTGTAATAGCATATCTGCCTTGGGAGATTACGGGTATGATATGGGCAATGCGTAATGGATAGGGCAGTCTGTGTACAAATTTCAAATGACTTGCTACACCCCTTTAGGATGGTTGCTGTCAAAGGTATTAGCACGTTACACACACAACAACCACATATCATATTACCCATGGCCCCTGCTCCTATGGTATGGCTCCTCCCACCTCTCGCAGTAGGTAATTGCTTCAGGGGTACCTATTGAACACATACAAAGGAGCACACACTGGTGAATTTTCTTCTTTGAGCTTGACTGTATTAATATAGAAGAAGGAAAATACCAACTGTGTTTAAATTAGCATGGACAGAAGTTCAAAGGGAATTATGTGTAAAAGATATCTCTGGAAGATTTAAATTTTCAACCTGATGAGAGCTGGCTTTAATATACTGAAGCTGAACCAGGGGGAGGGTTATGTGGCTACGCACCTAAAACTCCAGATCCACCCTGATTGCAAGGCTTCATTTGTGATGTAAACAAAAAGGTAGGAGGATGCAGAAACTTTCACATAGTGAATGATGTCTAAAACATTTATTTTTTTAATCATATATTTTTTGAATGAGTCTGCCTCAGGCCTAGGAATCTGCAAAATTGAAACAAGATGAAGATCTGATTAAGAAACACTAGCATTTTTTGGTTAAGCTCCTTTTCTTGTTAAAAGTAGACAGCATCCCCTCTCAGACTGGTGCAAGCACAAATTAGGCAGAATGAATTTTCTGAGTTGAGTTTAGACTTAAGTACTTGTCTTTTCTAGTCTTCCATGATAAAGAGACGCACGATAGATTGCATCAATAAAGACACTGTTGCCATTGTCATTCACTGAAAGATTAGTGGCCAAGTGACCACCATGGAGATAGTCGGAGGTAGAATGTACACAGCTTCTCTTTCTGTGGTCAGGACCTCTTTTTTATAATAATGTCGAAAATCTGTTAACATTAGGAGTCATAGCATTGGTTGTAGTATCTGCTTACATGCAGTGTATACAACACTATGGAAGCCCATTCATCGTATTCTCAATAGATTAGCACCAAATGTATTCCAGGCACAGCATTAGTCTGGAGCTACAGATATAAACAAGACACTACCCTAACCTTAGGGATCTTGTTTCAATTTATTTTATCTTCATTATTGAATAGTGCAGGCTATGTGCCAGGCACTGGTCTAAGTGCTTTATGTATTTTAACTCATTTAATCATCAAAACAGCCATATGTCATAGTTACATGATTATACCCATTTTAGAGATGAGGAAACTGAGGCACAGATAAGTTAATACGCCCAAGACCACATACCTGGTATATTGGCAGACCCAGTACTTAAACTCTGACAAATCTAATTCCAGAGACCCTGCTATTAACCACTACTTGAACTGAAGAAATAAACATGCAACTATTCCAACATAATCACTAGTGACACTGAAGACCCCAGAAACTCCAGAAGCCCTGGTATCTGCTATATTTAGTTCAAAGACTGGGAAAAACTATAAAAAAGATTTTTAAAATGCTAGTCAATTTGTAAAGGAACAAAATATAAAAGAGATTCTAAAAGCTACCAAAAAAGCCAAAACAAAATGAAATTTAATGGGGATAAATGTGAGATGTTCTTAAATGCAATAAATCCCTTGTACAAGCCCCAGGTGATTAAGATTTGACTCCAGGGGCTCTTCCTTGATGAACGGCTCCATTTAAAGTTAATCACATGGTACCATGGACAGACACTGTCCCTGCAGGTCATGTAACTTCTGAGTATTTTACTTGTTTGGGGACACTTCCTAAGAGACTGGTGGCCAGGTGAGGTGACTCAAGTCTATAATCCCAGTACTTTGGGAGGCCAAGGTGGGCAGATCACCTCAGGTCAGGAGTTTGAGACAAGCCTGACCAACATGCAAAAACCCAACTGTACTAAAAATACAACATTAGCTGGGCGTGGTGGCGCGTGCCTGTAATCCCAGCTACTTGGGAGGCTGAGACAGGAGAATCGCTTGAACCCAGGAGGGATTACTCTTGTAATCCCAGCTACTTGGGAAGCCAAAGCAGGAGAATCCCAGGAGGCAGAGGTTACAGTGAGCAGAGATCATGCCATTGCACTCCAGCCTGGGCAACAAGAGCGAAATTCCATCTCAAAAAAAAAAAAAAAATAAAAGAGAGAGAGAGACTGTCAAAGCAAGGCCAACCAGGGAAGCAAACCTCCTGAGTCTGTCATTTGAGGAAGTGGGAACTTTAGCCACTAAAACAAAAGCAGTAGATTGAGGAGCATGAAAGTTTTCAAAGATTTGAAAGTCTATCATACGGTAAAGGGATGAGATTTCATGATATTCCTTCTGAGGATAGCATCAGACAAAAGAGAAAGATATTGCAAATACATTGATTTTTGCTTTCATACCAGGAACAAAGCTTTCTAAAGACAAAGTTCCAAAATGGTAGCAGCCTTGGATAACATGAGCCCTTTCCCTCCATCTCTCTGGCTGGCCCTGGCCAAACTGGCAGCCTTCATCCAGACCTTTGCACGTTTATGTTACCTTCCTTGAATCTGCAAGTCCTGAAAATCGCTCCATCTGCATCTGATCATCTGCCCATCTTCAGAGCTCTGGGCTCAGTGGGAAGTTGGACCAATGCCCTCCAAACTTCCAAGCATAGGATTCCATGACTTCTTGATTCCATTATGGAGCCTTGAATTCCAAAAAAATTTTGAAAACAGATTATCTCTGTTTTATTGCTGGAGAAATGTCAGAGTGCTGAGTAACCAGCCAGAATTAGAGGTAGACAATGACTCCCTCTCACACCTAGATTCCTGCTTACACTTGAATAACTACTTCTACAAAACCAACCTTAACATTGTTACAGAGCAACTTAGCCCTAACCTTATTCTAGAAAATTGGTCTGCTCCCCAGTGACCACTGGATCATTTAGCTGAGAGCTTACTATCATTTCTAAGTTAATTTGTGAGTTAATTGTAAATGTCAGGAAGCTCTGACATTGCAGAAAATGGTAAATTGTTGAGATAAACTAGGATCTGAAAAATCCTAAATTGAATAAAGTTTGTTTTTTGACGAGTTTTTATCAGAAATATATGATGACCTGTGAAGGGCCTGGAATGGCAACATATTTGGGTTGCCTCAGAAGATAGCCCGGCATTAAGTGCATGAAGGATGATGGGATTAAAAAGTGCTTTCCAACTCTGAGATTTGCACTTTACTCCACAATTCCAGCCTCTGTCATGTCTTTATCTAAATGGCTATCCAACCAACAGAACTAGAAAAAGAACCATTCAGTCTCTGCCTGTGTTTACTTCCAATTTGATGGTCTAAGATGGTATTCAATGCAGTTACTTTTTTTTTTTTTTTTTTGAGACACGGTCTCACTGTCACCCAGCCTGGAGTGTAATGGTGTGATCACAGCTCATTACAGTCTTGACCTCCCCAGCTTAAGCTATCCTCCCACCTCAGTCTCCCAAGTAGCTGGGACTATAGGTGTGAGCCACCACATCTGGCTATTTTTATTTTTTTTAAAGATGGCATCTTGCTCTGTCCCATAGATTGGAGTACAATGGTGCAATATGGACCCACTGCAACCTCTGCCTCCTGGGTTCAGGCAATTCTCCCGCCTCAGCCTCCCAAGTAGCTGAGATTATAGACACCCGCCATCATGTCCAGCTAATTTTTGTATTTTTGTAGAGACACGGCTTCACCATGTTGGCCAGGCTGGTCTTGAACTCCTGACCTCAGGTGATCCACCCACCTAGGCTTCCCAAAATGCTAGAATTACAGGCATGAGCCACTGTGCCCGGTGTTTTGTTTTTTTTTTTTTAATTTATGTAGAGATAGGGCCTCACTATGTTGCCCAGGCTGGTTTCCAACTCCTGGGCTCAAGTGATCCTCTAGCCTCCTTCTCCCAAAGTGTTAGGATTAGACGCATGAATCACCCCTCCCAGCTCTGGTTCATTTTTTTTTTTTTTTAAACTCTGAACATATGCATAGCTACAGCTACAGGTAAAATCATGACTTATCTTTTCAATACTGCTGTGTTGGGCAGTCCTGCTCTTTAGGAATGGATATCTCTTATTTTTTTTTTCCTTGTGGCTTGGTTTTTTCCTCCTGGCTAGGTCAAGCCCTTAACACCAGGATTATGTCAAAAGAAAAACAAATATTTTCGAAAACTTCCGGAATTATTAGGGTTACGCAAAGTGGAGGCTGGTCTTTCAGAGGGAGAAACCTGTATCTCCAACCCAAATGGTTCAAATCTCTATCAACTTCAACTTTGGAGTTTTGGCCAAACGTTCCAGATGTCTCCTTTTTGCCTATAAGATCTGTATTTGCCACAATCTTATTTCTGATCATTCTCAGCAGCACAGTTCTCCTGGTAATAACCTCACTTTCTACCATTTGTGACTGATTAATCCACAATGTATCAAAAATTGGAGTTAAATTGGAATGCTATGGTACTTAAGCACAAGATGACAGGGAGCCTTTATTTTCTAACTTCTTTTAAAAATATCGTTTTTGAGGAGTGGCAGGTTGACACAGTCAATTAGACTCTTCCTGATTGACAAAACCTGTGCTTTCATAATAGGGGAGCTATGTGCTGACTGTGTTACCTAGAAGATGATATTCAGCTCCCCATGCATTGACATTTTAGAGAAAGTAACACAGGGCTTTTGCTACATGCCTTCCTCTATACTCAGACACACAGGTCAGAAGAGAAGTCAATGATAGGCTGAAATTCCTGTATATTACAATCTCCAGTTTGTGGACCAGAGCCAAAGGGCTCTTGGCTACAAAGTGTAAACAGATCATTGTTGCCTCTTAATCTGGATAATTGGTCCCAAATGCTGTTGCCACTTTTCAGATCGATGGTTTTCATACTTTTTAAAGAATCTGGAACTTTTCTTCATGGGCAGGGAAAAGTTTGAAGTGTAATTCAGTCTTTTCATCAGCACTAAGACTCCTATAAACAGCTAAGTGATTTCATTTGGGGCCTGCAGACACGGAAGGTTTGGAGCCTACTTCAAGAGTTCCACTCCATATTCCCATGTCCATCCAGCTCTCATTTGCTCCCATATTCAAGCCAGCTGCTTTGTTTACTGAACATGCACAGCTTCTGAAAGAGCTGAGGAGGCTCAGCCACCTCTTGAAGATGTCGGCCAGATTTCAGAAACAGGGCTATGTCTGATTCCAACATAATGTGCTCTTATCATAACGTTCCTTGAGGATGATGCGCTGTCATCAATTAGGCCTAAAACCAGTTGTTTTGTGATGTCATCTCCTGAGTAAAATCCCAGGGACGTCACATGAAAGAAGACAGTGTGGTGTTCTGGGAAGAGACCAGGCTTGGGAAGGATTCCTAGGGATACTGACTGTCTGACCCTGGGCCCCCCAAAACCTTTGTTTCTCTGTAAAGCAGAGACAATAGCACAGACCTTGTAAATTTATCATGAGGATTAAATGAGATAGTAAATATAAAGGTTATTACTCCAGCCTGACCAACATGGTGAAACCCAGTCTCTACTAAAAGTACAAAAATTAGCCAGGCATGGTATCATGCACCTGCAATCTCAGCTACCTCAGAAGGCTGACGCAGGAGAACTGCTTGAACCCTGGAGGTAGAGGTTGCAGTGAGCTGAGATGGCACTAATGCACTCCAGCCTGGGCAACAGAGCGAGACTCCGTCTCAAAAAAAAAAAAAAATTATTACTTTTAGGGGGACATTCTACATATTATCATTATGTAAAGCATTTTTAACTGTATTTTTTAAGCCTAGCTTTCTGCTTCAACCTACACAAAGGAACAAAATTTTCTTTTCCTGTGAAATCTCTGGCTTGGACTTCAGTATTCCAAGAAAATGTAACTTTCATTGTGAGTCTTGCAAGACAATGACAAAATCTAACAGTGTTCTCTTAGTTTGTTTTTCTCTGAGACCTTCCTCTGCCTCTTTCCAACCTCCCTAGTGACATTTTTAGGCCATTGTTTTTCTTCTAAATACTTCTAGAATACTATTGAGTTCTCCATTAACTGTTACTTAGCCAATGTTCCACTTGCCTAGTTCTTTTTATCTTTCCCTCTCACCCTGTCATTTTTGTATTTTTTTCTTCGAATTCCACTCAGTTTATCTCTATGTCTTCGGCACCAAGGCATCCTACATAATGTTTTCCAAGTGGAAGCTCAGCAAGGACTTACAGGAGATTTGGGAAACCAACTCCCTTCCTACTTCTGGGATAAGAAGATTAGACAAGAATGAGCTTGTCTACTTTGACTTTTTCCATTAAATTTACTACTGTCCTCAGTCATTAAAAAATGGGAAAGCATGCCTCCCATTCACAGCCTGCAACAGTTTGTTTTCAGACAATATTGCAATTGTATCTTCTCTAGAGAGGTGGTATGGCATTGTACTTAAGTACAGAGATTCCAGAACCAGACATCTGGGGCTCAAATCACTTTTACAAGAAGTATAACCTTGGACCAGTCACGTAACTTCCCTAGGCCTAATAGTCTTTCTCATTTTTGCAAAATGGAAGTGATAGTACTTGCCTAGGGTTTTTATGGTAAACCAAGCTGAGTTAATACATGGAAAATGCTCAAAACAGTGCCTGATTATCAAAAGAACTCAAGAAATGTGAGTTCATAACATTTCATCCTTGTTCTGCTTTTTAGAAAACCCTACGTATATTTAACATCCAAATACTGCTAAGTTTCCCTTTTGGACACTCATATATGGTCATCTTTCCCTGTATGTCATTGAAAACATGCTTCATATACTGTTCTTCCCTGATTCAGAGCATTACAAAAATAGATAAAACAGCAATTCCGAAAGCATCTTCTAGTTTACTCTGCGTAACCCAGCATCAATTAATCATCAGCTAAAGTGGGATGAAAGTTTTATTATGAACCCAAAATGCAACCGTAGTTTACCCCAAAGTTAGTAAGTCTGGGATAAGTTTAAGAAAACCTGGGTTGAATTTTAGGTGAGCCTCCTTTTTACTCTCAAATGCTAAGAGAAGATTTATAGTTTCAGGTGGATACCAAATGAAATTTGGTAAGTTCATGTGTGTTTTACTTTGAGTTTGTCATTTGAATGAATCAAATTTCATACAGCTTAATCCTCATATTTAGAGTTTTTCTGCCATTTTCACCTCAGTTGATACAAAAATTAAATAAGAATTGAGACATGCTGTTTAGTATGTGAGCAAATTGCAATATTACAGAATGCATATATTCCTTTGTCTCGGTGATACATAATTATGAGAAAAATATATTATTGGTAAAATGTGCTTTAATGAGTCAAACCATTTTTGCAGAATATTCTCCTTTATCTACTAGGATATTTATTTGCCATGAAATCCCAAATTGAACAGATAATAATTAGCAAAATTATCTGTTTCCATCAGCATTTAAAAATCTGCATTTTGCAGATCAGTTTTATCCCTGGCTCAGTTAAACTGTGACTTTAAAATCAAATTTGTATAATTTAAGCTTTCTTCATTTTTGTATTTCATCCCCCAGAAGTCAGAAGCCCAGACTTTAAGCTAGCTAATTTCCTAAAATTATATGCTTGAGGTTTGGGAAGATTTAAGGATAGATATTTTATGTCAAAATGATAGGTTCACAGTTTGTGATTGATGATCTTGTACATATAAATGATATATGCCCATTAGACATGGGGGTCTTCTGGGATGAGGAGCTTAGGCAAAAGTGAGCTTAGAGAAATTTCTAAATCCTATGTTTGCAAAGATATGGGCAACAGGCTTCCAGTTTCTGTTTTATTATAATACGAAATAATCTTAAATAACTTACATATGAAGATTAGTATATCAATGAGCTCTGAAAAGATTATTTTGTCTGAAACTGCCTGTTTCACTCCAACAGTTAAGTAGAAGCTTTGTAGCTACATTACACTAAATGCCTACTTTTAAATTTAACTAAACAAAGTGTTTTCCTTTAGAAATGTGTACTAGATAAAATTCCCCTCAAACACCACTACTATCTTTTCATAAGTTAACTACACTTTATACTATTTTAAAAATTAAAACCTGGAAACATAAAAGTCATTTTTTCTTTGAATTTGTAGTCCCAAATCTACTGCTCATAAAAATAAACTTTACAACATCTTTGAGAATCCAAAAGAACCCCGGTCAAGATTTTTTTGGCTACAAAAGAAAGCAGTTTTGATATTCAAAAATGTGGCTGCTCTTAGTCAATCCCCAAAAGGGAAAAATCAGCTAATCTTAGCAAGATGGTAAATTTAAGTGATTCTGTAATCTAACGTAGTCCTAAATCATGTTTTAAAATATGATCAAACAGTAGAGACTGGGAAAAGACAGAAACTTTAAAATAACTCAAAATAGAAAAGTTGAACATTTCTTTAAGAGGCCTTAATTCTGTTTCGAAATTAAAGCATGAATAGCATCTTACTGAAAAAAGCAGCAAAGTTTGTGCTGGCAGATTCCACTTAATAGCAACAAAAAAAGTTCACTTAATGTATTCTACTACTGGATCATATAAAACTGTATGAAACATCAGATTTTTGTTGGTCAGATATTCTGGGTGTTATCCTAGAGAACAAGCCAGCTATGGATGCACCCATACACAGGGACTAACATTCATGGAATATAGAACTCTGCACACACACACACACACACAAACATATATACACAAAACCTGACCAGGCTCTGCTCTGGATCCTTGATAACTCTGGCATATTGTAAGCCCTGGAAAGAATTTTCATCTACATGGTTTGAAAATAGGGGCCTTTTAAATATGCTGCATACAATTTGTGATGGTCATCTCTAAAATGCTGCTCCATTATCCTTTTCCATTTTGAATGAATGAGGCTAATTAATTTCAGGCCATACTTGATGAGGTCAGCACCATACGAGGGGTGCGTGCTAGACATTGCTAATCTCTTTCAGCTGAGAGTGATGAATTAAAGATGAAGCATGCCTTTGCAGGCCTAATTTAGAATGTATATCAAAAAACCTACAGCAAATAATACTATACCCCACAACAAAGGAAAACTTGTTCTCTCAGGCTCCCTGAGTTGTGTTGATTTTAAAGACATTTTCAGTTGTCTTTGGAATTCTAGCTGTGGATGGATGAACCATATCAATAAAATCAAGCCATCTCTCACACATGGCCATGTGGACAAGAAGTGGGATTAAAGGAAAGAAAGAAAGAAAACAAAAACAAAATACAACAATCTGGGTTTGATCCCTTGTGTATTAAAATTCCACCTACACATTAGGCTCATTTTTTTCAGCGCTACCAGACTATCAAAGATTCCAAATTAGCAATACCTGTATTCAGGCAATGACCACCCAGCTCTGCTGGGACATTTCACAGCAATGTGCTCAATGAGGCAGCCTTGTTTTTAAAGCAGATATCCTAATGAGGCTTATTAGGTTTTTCCATGTCTCTATTTTGAAAGCCAATAGAGATTGACCAGGTAGATAATGTGATACCTTTTATTATGCCAAGAAAGAAATTGTAATACAGATGCCTCAAGGCCAGAATGTTCTTATGAAAGTTAATGCTAAGCCAGCTTCTGAGTTGGGAAAAGGGAGGTACTTGCTGATCTGAACTCTAAAGAGAAAAACGAATTAGTCATAATTTCTCAAAGATGACTATTACTTATTACAAGGCCCTAAGGGTGGCAAGGAAGGTGGTTTAGCCCAGAGACTGGGGAACATAGCTTGCAAAAAGTGTTTGCAGCCCATCTAGCAGGAGAAATCCTGATGGGTTATTCCAATGCGTCAGAATTTCCAGGTACCTGGTGGCACCACGGCTCCTGACTTTGTATCCCAGTAGCCCTCATTAGAACAAAGCTGCTTCAAATTAGGTCCAATCTGCATGCTGAATCAATCTTTTATCCCTTTGATTGCTTCTGAAAATATTTATATTTCTTAATAACGCACATTTTGTCTTGCAACTTCTGATTAAACCCAGACGGGGGTTCCAAAACAGGCAATGGATGTGGAAGAGTGATTTGGGACAGGAAAAGATAAATAAAAAATGCAGGTTTTTCCCAATTGGGGAAGCATTAGAGAATATAAATATAGCAATTTGGGTGATGGAGGCATCAGAGGAGTGTTGTCATAAATACAGAGTGGAGTATTTCCGTGACTTAATGGAGACGACAGAATAGTCTTGTTGTGCGATTCTTCATTGCAGCCTCCACTACCTAACTGGTGAGTTTAATAGGTTTTATGAAAAACTACTGTGAGAGAGACCTAGAAAAATTTCATATTACTGCCAATAATAACCCACTAAAAGTATCACATCATAAAATAGAGAAATGGTTGTAATAGGGACACGATCAGATCATCTAAAGTGGGTTTTTTGTTGAGCAAGGAGCATAGTGTAAGGAAGATGTTTTCAGAGGGTGAGGATTCCTGGTTTGGGAGCCAAGAGAAAGCGGTCCAGTTTCAACTGCATCACCAATCAGCTCAATGACCCTAAGTCAGCCCCTTATCCTTTACAGACCTCAGGTTTTCCTTCTTTCTTTTACTTGGAAAATAATGGAAGTAAGGATTTTATTGCAAGTTTTAAATTCTATGGTTTTCTAAAGAACCATCCCTGTTTGAAGTATTCAGTGCTCTCTGGAGGCAAGAGAAAGGAATAGGAGACCTCCTTTCATGCTGAGTGTCCTCAAGACAGTCTCCCAGAAGTGGAAGCCACACCCTCTCGCAGTGCATTGTGTCACATGCCCCTACTCACCTCTGCAGAGATGGCTGTTGCTTCTCTGTTCCTCTTTTTTCCTCTCGGGCAGCATAAGTGACAGGAGCACCCAAGTGCAATGTCTAGATCCATTTGACCCAACCACCTCATTTTAGAGATGAGGAGGAGGGCCTCATCTCTAGGTTGAGGTCACCTACTTAGAAACTGGTAAGGCTAGAATTTAAACCGAGGTCTCCTGATTTCCAAACGAGTCTATTCTGCCATGACACACTGCTCAGAGTATAAGGAATGTTATATTCTGAAAAGAAGTGAGGTTTCTTGTGACAATTCAACACAATTTAAGACTTCTTATAATTGGAAACAGGAACATAGGATAGGGCAGTAGCTTTGAATTCTGACTTCCTGGATTTGAATAATATGCCTTCACCTTACTAGCATCGTGAACTTCGGGCAGGTCCTTAAACTCTGTAAGTCTCATTTTGTTTGCTTTTCATTTTTTTTTTCTCTTGGATAATGGAAATAATAGCAGTATCTACCGCAGAGAGTTGCACAGAGATTAAAGTAACAGAAATGAATGCTTACCACAGTTCTGGTATACAGTAAATGTTAGCTGTTATTAGTATCATCATCTTCTTCTTTATTTACGTAATGACGAGTGAAAAAAATCCTGAAAGAAACCCAGGAGAAATAGGTTCAAATTCTGACTGTGTTCATATTAGCTCCATTACCTCAGATAATTATCTGAGCCTCAGTTTACTCATCAGCAGAATGGGAATTGAAAATCTCTTCTTGAACAGGACTTCAGTAAAAATTAAATGAATCATGCACATGACCACATTTTTTAAACAGGTAGAGCCCTATAACAATACAGATGTTGATGGTTTTATCAAAACAATTATCCCTAGGTTGGAAAGCCTCTGGATGTTCAGGGTTGGTTAATAAATAATAAAATGATATCATGCCCCTCTTTTGTTTCTCAGACAAATCAACTTAAAAAAAAGATATCTAAAATACCATTGAATCATAAAAGAATAAACGCACGTCCCCAAGTTGCCATCGATTGAATTCAATTCTACTGTTCTCTACTTAAACTTATAGTTCTTTCAGAATTTGATCTTACCAAAGCATTAGAGGACTATTAGGTCACAGGGTTTAGAATCGTAAACTCACTCTCCTCTTTGCCTTCCAAGTAAGGGCAAGAAAGATCTAAAAGTTTAAACACACACACACACACACCCCAACATTTTATCAAATGTTAAATGATGACCTCTAAGAAGCCTTCATACTGTCTCTAAAATACTGTAAACCTTTGCTATTGACCAGCTGCCTATTGTGTATAAACTTAAAAATATATTTATTATTGAGATATAATTTTATTTAAGCTAAAGAAGCATCAGGATATAAAGAATTGTTTTGTACATGGGATTATTAAAGAGTTGGGTCCTAAAGGTGTATGTCTATTTTAAAAAGAAATTTTCTGATTGCAGATAACTTCTCAATTTGATTTAGTGTCGAATGATAGTGATGGGGTTGATAAGTGAGCATTCATCGGTAATTCATCTTGTGCTGGTAGAAATTTACAGCAAAGCAGTGCTTTCCCAACAGTGACAAGCCCTATTAATCTTCTTCAGACACATTTCAATAGGTGTTCCCATCTGTGGCCAACATCTAAACACTCTGGCAACACTGGCGACTTGAAGACACCTTCATTTCAAGTTACACTAGTGAAAATGTGATACTAGATTGTACTCTATTTTTTAACCTAATTCTCTCTCTTCATTCAATTAGCCTTTCTTGCCTGGATTTTTCTGCTCATGTGTAACGTCATTTCCCAGGGAGAGCGCTCAAAGATTTGGTTTCTTAGAGATGCACAATCTCCCCCAAGGTTAGCAACCAACAACTTTTTTTACAAATTAAAATTGCACAGATTCCAGTTCTGACAGTCATTGGCCTCTGATCATGCATGTCTTAGAAAGTAGAACCTGTTCAAATAAATCCCTCCTGTGCATTGAGAGGGGCTGAGGAAAAGGGGAAGGCTATAGAATCCATTTGTGTTCATACTCAAAATGCAGTTTATTATTCTGAACTATGATGTAAATTTCAGTGTGAGGGAATGCTGGGAAAAGGAGAGACAATTAAAAGAGGGCGTTCGAAAAGAAGCCCACAGTTCAAAATATATTTGCCCAATATATTCGGTCTACAGGATGAAATCTCTCTCCTGTCCTTTTGCATCTGTTGGAGGACCTCCCATTAGAGAGGGAAATAAAATAATCACTTCAGTAATAGATTATTTCATTTAATTTGCCTTTATTCTACCAGCAACATGCTCTGGCCAGCTGCAAGTTCAGACTAGGTGAAAAATGTGGAGAAGTTGTTTGATTTTGGATTGCACCTAAGTGCTTTTTTTGTGCCATTTTCAACCTCATAATGGGTTTGGTCTTGCAAAAAAAATTGGATTTGAACAGCATTTTTCTTGTACACTTTAGAAATCTTTTAAAAGAGAAAATTCTCTGACACCTTATTTAGGAAAGGTTAGATATGTCTGCATAACGGATAGACTTTTTTTTAACTTCGCTGAACTTTGTCATATGCAATCTGAATATATATATATATATGTACGTATATACATATATATATACACACACACACACACACACACACACATACACATATATATTATGTTGGGAGAGTGTGTACACATGCATGTGTACCCCTATGTGTTACTGGTTTATATGTGAATATACTTACATATGATAAATATAAGCATTTTTAAAAAATGTCTTCCTCCTTTCACACAAACTGTTTTTCACAATGATCATTTGAGTTTGTGGTAGAGCTCAGTAACCTTATTGTAGGTGGCAAGTTTAAATGTGCCATATTAATAACTTGTTATCCAAGACAAATTAGGTTCTTATGTGTCAAAAGCACTCGGCACTGGATTATCCACAAGACAAGTATTTATTGAATAAATGTTGAGTCCAATTTCATTTTAATGTGACTGACTGTATGTTTCAGCCTCTTAGGCAGAGATAAAAATACTCAGACCTATAACTGTGTTGCAACATTACACCTAACTTGTCTATTTCTATTATTGTCTCTTAACTTAGAATATGGAAAGAAGGCTTTCTCTCTCTCTCTCTCTCTCTCTCTTTTTTTTTTGTTTGTTGTTGTTGTTCTGAAGAGCAAAGAGAAAGATAGAAAAACGGCTGGCATTCAGCCTAAAGAGAAATCATTGAAACAAATTAATCCTATGCTGTTTAAATTGACATGGTAATCCATCATCAGAGAAGGAAAACTCTGAAAACAATCTAGAATCTGCCCTGCTCTTTCGCTGGCCCTGGAGGCATAAAGACAGATAGTAGAGGAAGGAGGGGGGAAATCATAAAAAGTTAGGAATGCCTGAGAAAAGAATAAAATTGGTGATATCAGCTCTCACTGTCCTGCCTCTGCAAATCTCCTTTGGAAAGGAGAGGTTAACTCTCAACAGTTGATTTCCCAACTTTCCCTCTAAGTGGTGGGTCTCTGGAGCTGAGCTCTAAAAGTCTGCCTCCCTCTCTAAGCTGCCAGGCTGCTCACCTCAGTCTAACCATTGCCTGCCGCATTTAAAAAGTTGACCAACCAGGAGCGTGGCTGTACCCACAGAAACAATTCAGTTTGCACAGAAACTTTCCCAATGTGGTAAAGGGCTTCCTTTATAGGGTTTAGGATTTGGGTTTCTTTTTATTTTGTTTTGTTTGTTGTTGTTTGGGGGTTTTTTTGGTGGAAGAGAGTGAGAAGGGGACTTTTCTTCATTTTTATTTTGCACTTGATGAAAAAACATGTTGTAATTTTTAAGAGAAAACTTTTGTAACATCCCTAAAAACTGAGGCAAGGCATCATGCCCTATCACTTTTATTTTGGAGGCTTATTTTTCAAATCTCTCTGCACTTCAAAAACCCTGACATGTTAAAATTTACTTTTAAATTTAAAAAGTATATAAACTTAAAACTGAACTGTCCCCTTAGTAGATAGTTAAGATGGAAACAGATAAAAACATTTTAAAAACTTGGTAAGAGTTCCATTGTTCCAACACACTGAGTCATACAAATTGTTTTTTCTCTTGAGCCTAATTTATGTAATGTGTATTTATTTATTTATTTATTTTTAGGGGAGGAGACATTTTACAGAAATACCTTTCTCATTATTGCCTGGACATACAAATTTGAACACAAAAGTGAATATTATTTTTTCAGTGTAGTAATGCATTCAACTATAAAGGCGAGAAAATTTGAAAATATTTTTAACTTCAAAAATTCGCCCTGTTAACAATAGATAGTATGCGAAGGCAAAAAAACAAATATCTTTATACCCAAGGCAAAAAGGTAGAAGGATATGAATGTAAACCATACCCAACAGCTGCCCTATTTTAATTTATCTAGGATAGTGTTCCTTCTAGTTTATTAAGAAAACTTAGCATGCTACTGAAACTTCAGAATAAACATCACACCTTTTTTCAATAATTAGAATTTTTAATCACTGCTTTTTAAAAAGGAGTGAATAATTCTTGCATACTGACTAATGCTTTTTAAAATACGTAAGCATAAAGACAAATTAAAGGCATTTCCAGGGTAAATAGGAAAGGAAAGTTAAAGACTCATATTAAATATTCATTCATCCACAGCCATGCCAGTTACAATTTTAAGAGTTGTTAGGAAAGAAGAACAGGTTTAGTTGTTTGTTTTTAATAGAACCTGGGGCATTGAAATAGTAGCTCTTCAATAACTGAACACTCAAATTGCACTTCCTGAAAAAGATTTGATACTTATGATTTTGTTTTCAATTTATATACAATGTAGACTTTAGCAAAATAGTATCTAATTTTAAAAACCATTAAATTAACCAAAATCACATGTAGGAAAATCAATGAGTAAATAAGCATAGGTCTTTATCACTCAGAAGAAGGCTAAGGAGAAAAATATATTTTAAATCCCCACTACTTAAATATCACAATACTGCCTTCTTTTTAATTGCTTGGTAATGTGGCAACAAAGTATATGCAAAGAAATTGCAACATATCTTTAGAAGTAAATAAATAAGTTTTAACATACATTCTACAAAGAAACAGGCTTCCCCAATTTGCTAACTTCTTCTCCCTGACATATGATGTGATGTGGTCCGGCCAAGAAATGACCACTGTGATATTTTTCACTGAAGTCAATATTCCCTTCCTTTAATGTTCTCACTTTTCCTTTAAACTATTTAAAGTGACTTCCTCTCAATCAATTTACCTCAGTCAAGTACATAGAAATCTCCTAGATAAGGTTGATTAATTTATTATGAATTGCAATAGACGGATAGGAAAAGTACCTTTCTCTGCCTTGTATTCAAACTAAAAAGAAAAGCATAAATTTTATTTAAACAATACACTTTGTAAAGTCTCAAGCTAGTACTTCCTATGGTCAAGAAGCTGAATATGATGTTAAACAGCCTTCTCTTAATTTTATACAGAAGTTCTTTATTTTTAACATGCACCTTCAACTTTTTGAGAAATCAGGCTTATAAGAGGAAAAATGAGGTTGTAATTAATTTGTGCAAGTTTCCCTATTAAGGCAGTCTGTCTGTCTCTGTCCACCTACTTACTCCTTTATATTGAAATTGCCCCCTCAAAAACCTTATAAAAACCAATAGGATGGAAATCATTCCTTAAATTATTTCTCACCAACTGCAATTCATGTTGAGTTTGTATTTTAAGAAAATTAAATTACATCCCTTTTGTTGTTCTGCTTGTATTTTCTTTAAATGCTACTGATGCAGCTAATTAACCATATTAATTTATCTGGGTATTTGCCTTACTAACACCTTCACATTTAAATGAGTGGCACTTGATAGCATTTGATTAATGCTTTTTTTGACATACCAAAAATTAACTGTCATTTAAAAGATTTCATTATCAGGCTCTTGAGACAGAGAAAAATACAGAACCAGACACTCTGCCCATTCCTCACTCTGCCCATTACCAAGTATGAACTGATGTCCATATGGCTTTATATGTCTTTGGAACTTTCTCAGCAGGATTTGCCTCACAATATAATATTAGTATTAAAAGCATGTATAGCCCACATCAGACTTGGTTAAATGGGCAGAGAGCCCCCTTATGCCATCATCTCTAGCTATAGCCTATTCTCTTTTAATTCTTCAATCCATTGAAAACTGAAATAGACTGAGTAGCATATCCCCGAATTTTTAAATAAATATATTTAGGCAAAAGATGCCCACCTTTTATTTAAGTGTCCTGCCAAAGCTACCACACTGCAAAATTGATGGTTTTGCTTTGAAGTATCTTTCTATGATTTTGCAAGCCACAATAGCTCTACCACAGCTAAGTTGCTTCAGCTTGTATTTCAACAATGCTGATTCTAAGGAGCTCATTCAAAACTCTTTTTTGCACTGCCTTCTGCCTTTTTGCCAGTACACATGAGTGACAGCCTCTATCTAGTGCTTGAGTATATGAACCTTTAATCCATCAAGGAACTTCTAACACCATAAGAATATACACACCCACATGCAAACACCTTCTTGCCTGTAACTATCATACAACTACCCATTAGAATGCCTCCAGGTTTGAAACCAGCAGAACATATTTTTCTAATCTCATCCAGATTTAATGGCTATAATTTGGCTACTGGCAAGATTCTAAAATTAGCTTTTATTTAAATGAAATAAACCATGCACTTTCTTTTTTATTTTTTAAAACTCCCTGCCACAACAATCTACTGTTGTATACATGTTAGAAATATTTTTTTAAATGGACTAGATGGTCAGTTAAATACAATAAAATATTTCACTACATGATATTTTCTTATTCCCTAAAGTCCATTTCCATGGAGTGTGCTGCAGGTGATGGATGAGACTGCTGTCTCTCTGAATAGAAACCTGCTTTCATAGGAAGGGTGGAGGTGGAAGAGGACCAGAGAAAGGCAGAGCTCTAAAATTCTGGCAACTAGAGTGAATATATCCTTTCCTCCTTTCTTCCTCTTCTCCCTCCTTCCCTCACTTCCTTCTTGCTACAGCTACTTTTGGCAGATTACTGTAGTTAACCTTCGTTCCGGCCAAGACCAAGAAGGGTTAATGGACACCCCGCTCCTGACACCCTCCAGGTCAGCGTGGCGTGCGAACTTCCAACGCAGGAATTAGAGGATTACAGAGGAAAGAATGCGAGGCACCCGATCGCCTCACACCTGAGCACCGTCGCTTCAATCCACTGGGATTCATACAGTTTTTTTTTTTTTTTTTTTAAATAATAATTCTCTTGGATCTGTGGCTATATTTCCTGTTGCACCCAAGAGCCAAGCAGGGCATCCTGGATTGGATCCCTCAAGCTGCCAAGAAAATCGAGCAACTGGAGGGTGGTGTGGGGGGTGAACATTTCCAAATAAATAAACACACGTAGGTAGCTATCAGTTGCTTTAGGGAGGGCAGATTTTTAGGAAAAGACCAGGAGCGAGAAAAGGAAGAAGAAACGAAAAAGATTCTCCCCTTTTCTTACCTTTTGCCCCTCCTTTCCCCTCCCGAAATTTGCGCCTACTTGATTATTTGCAGCTGTTTCGAACCTCAGGGTTTGTTCACAGTAGCGAGCGCGACTTGCGCTTGGAGAAGTGAAAAGCCATTTTCGCGCCAGGACTTCGCTGCTTGAGTTTGGGGGTGTTTTGCTCTCCCTACCGGCAAATTCCCCTCAAAGCCTTGCTAACTTCAGCGAGCCCTGTCAGCCTTTACTTCTGGCCACTTGGGTTCCCAGCAGCCAGCCTAGGGGCCCCCCGGACAGGTTTCCATTGCTGGGAGAGGTGGGTGGGGGTGGCCTGATATCCCCAAAGCGGAGTTCCCGCCTCGGAGAGGACGGAGACGTTCTGGGGCTTCCTCAGTGTCTGTCACCCTGCCCCTGCCTTCCTGCTTGGCCTCAGAGGTCGTCCCACCTGCCCACTAGCAGCGAACCTAGAATCCACTCGCCCGGCAGTCCCCAGCGGGTTCTGCCACCCGGCGGCCGCCCTCGACACCGAGTGGGTGGGAAGAAGAGGCAACTGGCGGGGACGGGCCACTGAGACCTCTTGAAAAAATATGAAAAGACAGGATGGGTAGAGATTTTTCCGGGAGAAAGTTCGAGGGTGCTTCGGGTTGCCGCGGGGAGGAGTACCCGAAATGCCAGCAGGAGAAATGCAACCCGCTTAGGCCACACCTTTACTCCCCGAGGCTGTTTGGAGAGATCGCGTGTGGGGGACCTGCACGCATCCCCACGCGGTGCCTGCAATCCACTCCCGCGGCCACCTGGCCACGGCCACTCGCGGCGTGAAACCAGTGGCTCCCGAGCCATCGGCCCTGCGGCGGCCCACGCAGCCGTCTCCCGCCTGCAGCACCACGAGCCTGGCCGCGGCAGACTGTCCGCAGCTTGCTGCGCCCTCTTGTCTCCCGTCGAGGAGGGAGGGATGGAGGCCTGGGCCCGGGAGCTCCCTGGCGGTGGTCGGGCCGCCCCCCTCGAGGCCTGCTCCCTCCTCTCAGCCTCGCCAAATCCCTGAAAGCCCAGTCCCCGTTAGTCACCCCGGGGGCTTCTAATCACTCGGTATCGATTTCCCTAACTCTTTTCATCCTGTTGAAGACACATCTTAAAACACTCCAGCCCGGAGTGTGCTCTGGGCTTTATCCACACTAATAAAATGATTTACCCTTCTCTCCGCGCTCTCCTCACAGAGGAAAATCGTTCGAGCCCCGGCTATTTGTGTGTGATCAGTAAATATTTAGTGCGGTGACATCCTCAGCTAGGCTTCGGATCGATTCGGGGCCCACCGGGAGGTGCACACGGTCCGGGCGGGGCCACGCAGAGCTCGCCGAGGGGGCTCCTCCCGCCCTCCGCTGGCCGCTGATTTACGGCCCCTGCAACCAGCAAAGGGGGGCGAAAGCGCGCCTGGAAAATTGGCTTTTCAACCTTTTACTTTTGACATTCAGCCACTTCCCCAGGCTCTAATTCTCGCCCCCACTTCTCCCTCCCCCGCTACTAAGGGTTGCCCTGTGCGCCCCGAGAGCCCTACCAGAGGCAGCGGGCGCTCGCGCCCCCTCGGCCCGGGGACCACCTATCACAGCCCTGAGCTGCGATGCGGGGAGGCCCCAGCCCCTGCTCTGGGGGTCACCTCCTTCCAGGAGAGATGCTCTCCGCCCTCCCACACCTCTGAGGGAGGAGAGAGGGTGGAGAAACCCAGAGCTGCATCAGCTGAACGACGAGCTGCGCTCCATGCTACCCTTTCTTCGACCCTTCGGCCTTTCTCCTATTCTAAAGACCGATCTTCGACGTCCAGCGGGTCGGATGTCGTCGGGTGGGAACGTTACTTTCCCAGCAGAAAAGCTGCCCTCTCCTAAGACAAGAAAAAGCGCTTAGCTTGGAGATGTTAGGTGGAGGCCTCCTGCCCTGATATTGGCTGTGACAGTGCTGCGGCTGTGACACCGTCGGTGTCCCCTGGCCCTCCTGGCCACCCCGGGGCGCGAACGATTTCACTAGTGCAGGGCCGCATCCAGGACCTGAGACTTCGGGCAGTAGGCTCGGCATGGAGTAGGGCACTGCAGGGTCCCGCCAGATCCTACTGGACCCACCACCTCGGTCTGCTACGTTGACAGAGTAAGATGTGAGGAATCCCGACCCCTCGGACTCCACCACTCTTGGGCCAGGGCTTCCGGCCCGAAAGTGTCTGACGATTTCGCCCACCTGTTAGCCAGCTGGTTCCCCTCTCACCTGGGGCCCCGGCCTTTGCAATTCCCCTGGGGCCCAAGGAGGACGGTGCATGACCTTGCTGGGTCTAGGCACCTCTCCAAAATGCTAGCGCCCTCTCCTTTATCATGCACATGATTTTCTAAACAACCTTATCTACAGACTATATCTTTATACTAATGCATACTTAATTGGTCCGTCTTGACTGTCCATATAAAACAATTTAATTAGGGTGCTTTCTTGCTTTGGAGAGCAAAGAAAAAAAAAAAAAAACCTGCCCAGTGCTTATTGTATTTAGCACCAATACAGGCAGAAAATGTAGCACAAGTTTTTGGTTGAAAGAGCACCTCTGTGCCCATTGAAGGGCGTTGATCCGAAAAGACAGAAAGGACAAGTAAAATCGATTTGAAGCGACCCTCTCTGTCCCTTTCACACCATTCAGAAACTCCATTCCTTCTAAGACAAAGACCAGCGCCTTGGGAATTCTCAGGGAAAAAGAGGACTCTAGTCCCACAAGCCTAGGGTACTTTTTTAAAAATCCTCAATATTTCACTTAAAACTTACACTTGACACTGTGCCCCCCAAGTATGGGTTTCATAGATGCCCCTTCCAAAGTGCCAAGCTGTAAGGCTGACAAAACCCCGCTCCCCTGCCCCATCGGCCTTGTGGTCAGGCCAGGACAGCCTTTTAGGGTCAGTGCAGCCTTCACCTTTGACCTCCGAGATCGCAGTGGCTGCCAGCACTACAACTCTGGCGAAAGTTAAAAGAAAACCACAACAAAAAATTTTCTCTGCTCCCAAACCCAGGGAAACCAGTTCTGGTACAGCCGCCTGAGCCACCTTACCCAATAGCAACCTCCATCCCTAACATTTTTTTCCTTCTTTTGCAATGAACTGCCTGAGCCATCTCTGAAGAAGGGAATTTAAGTTGTCAGGGCATAGTTGGGTTGTGGGTGGGGTGAGTTTCCTGGTCTAACTAGTCCTCCATTAGGAACCCCCGGATGCCAGGTTATCCCACTGGTGCCCAAGCTGGGGAAGGTGGTCATCGATCAGAACTAGCAGGAAAGGGAGGAGGGAGAGAAGTAAGGTGGACAGGGAGGGGAGGGAAAGGCCAGGCTGTGATCACCTTCACCTGCCCTGAGCCCGGCCTTCCTGTTCAACTCTTCCTCGACCTTCTGCTGGGGATGAAGGGGGTGGGGGTAAAAGGGAGGTGGCACCCCCCGAGTTACACAAGTGGCCTCCTTCTACTAAGAGAATGAGTTCACCATCTCCCCAGAGGAGCCTCACCATCCATCCACTCAGTGTAACTGATGAGACAAACCGCAAGGAAAAACTTCTCTAGCCCATATTTATGGTATTAATGAATAGTTAAAAAAGATTTACACTTCTTATGATCAATATTCTGAGTTATTTTGCTCAAAGTATATAATTACAGTGTCTTCAGAGTTTTCATCATTGTTTGAGGTGGCAAAACCATTTGTAATTTTCATTAGCCAGTAAACATGTAATTAACATTCAGCACTGTGTTTAACTTAATTCCTGTTTAAGACAAGGACAAGAAGCAGCCGAAGAGCGTTAGTTCCATTTGTCAAGTCTGACATACATCTTACCATAACAGTTTCCTAAAATAAAAGATCCGTGTTTCCCCATTATTCTTCTCTTAAAACAAAACAAAACAAAAATCCATTAGTTAAAATTGTATTAAACTGTGAGAGCCAACATAGTTTATTCTCAATTTTCACTAGTTACCGTACTCCTGCTTCCTTTATTCATTTTGGGGAGTAGAGAAAGGGAGGGGGGTGAATTAAGCATTCATTATCTGAAGGCTTGAAATGGGGAACCCCTCCCCCCAAAAGAAATAGATTTCCTCCTCAGGAAAGTTCTAGAATGAGGACCGGAAAGGGGGGAGGCAGAAATCCACAGGGGAGAGGGGAAAAAAATCACTTGGGGAGACTTGAGTTAAAAGTAGAAAATGAGGATTCCAATGGATTCCTAGGAAAAATGTTGCCCTCCTGTTTCAAGTTCTATCTTTGATCCAGGGCGAGGGGAGCCTGTCTGCCAGTCTGCGAGGCTGATGCATTTTCCCCCTCCTCTTCCACCTCTGTTTTTTCCCAACTTGCTTTAGGATTAGCCTGCATCCCTCTCGACCCCAAACAGTGGAATTTGGCTGTGCCTTGGGTCGTCTTGCTTTGCAATATCGCCTATAGTGCTGGCGGTTTTCTGCTGAGGCTGAGCCGTTTGCTCCAGCCTCCGACTAAACTCATTAAGTTGGGAGATTTTTTTCAATTGGACGGGTGTTTTTAAAGTCTCGTCTTTCCAGCCCCAAACAAGGTGTAACAACGCACTCTTCCTTCTAAGGAATGAGATGAGAGACAAGGATCACTCCAGACATCTCCTACCTACGGTTTGGGGTTTTTTTTCTTAAAGGCGAGGCTTGCATTCCTCAGCAGCTATGTACAAAGCTCCCTGAAACCTTGTCTCTCTAAAGTTAGTGTGCAGGGTTTTCCAAGGCTGAGAGAGCCTAATACATGGGGAAGCACTTCCTTGAGGTGGAAGATCTCTCCCTTCACCTTTCCTCTTTTTCCCTGCAGGCTAGTGCCTACTTTTTATCAGTTTGCACAATCGCTTAGATAAACACCGAGGAGGAGATTCTCTTTAATTATCAAAGACACATCTTTTCAGGGGGCCAACAAAGCATTTATTTCACCCGCCAAACTAAAGGAGAGTTATTCCAGTTTAGAAGGAAGATGCAAGCTGTTTGGGACCTTGAACAAGGCAAATATGGTTTTGGTATGTTTACTTACAGTATTTTTTCTCTTTCTTTCCTTTCTTACTTTTCTCCTTATGCTGTGTGGGGTTGGGGATGACTTGGGGCTTTTCAAAAATCGGTTTGCTAGCCTGTATGAAATGCCGAGGACTGTGGTTTAAGGGGTTCGGGGAAGGGGGAACAGAGTCAATTCAATGCATTGCCATATTTTATTACATGTGTGTGGTAGGGGAGATGGTGAAGGGGGTGAGGGGGAAAATACAATTGCAAAGCTGCCAAAATATGATTAAACCGAAGCGTTAAGACTGCGGAGCCTCCTATCTCCTTGTCCTGTCTCCTCAAACTCATTTCCTTCCATAGAACAAACTAAAAACCAGTCCTATAAGCATGGCTTTCCAAGCAGCCGATGACTCGGTTTTCTAGCAAAGGAGCTGCTAGGCTCGCACTAAGTATCAGAATTTACTGTTTGCTTTGCCTCTGCGCTTCGTTTTGCAACCTTGTGCAACTGACAGCCAGGCAGGCAGGAAGAGAGAAAAGCCTCGCCCGGCGCCCTCGGCCACGGTTCGGGTAGGCGAGCGCTCGGTTAAGCTAGGAGGAGAATCGCGACGAGAAGGGTACTCACCATCGGGCGGGGTGGTGGAGCTGGCGTGCGGATTTCAGGCAAACGTTTACCTTTTTGCTGTCTATTGCAACCGCGCCGGGCTGACTTAAGAAGCAATACTGTGCTCTGTCCAGAACGTTCGAGGAACGGTTCCTCATTTTAAAAAAGCCAGCGAGAGAGACGACAGAGACAGAGAGAAAGAAAAAGAGAGGCGGGGGTGAGGGGGACGCACATAAACCCAGTTCAGAAAAAAAAAAAAAAAAAAATCAACTCTTCGCCAGTGACTTGGGAAACGCAGAGGTGGTGAGATCCGAGTACTGTCCAACCAAGCCAGAGCCAATTAATTTTAAATCCTGAAGAATTATTCAGATTAAAATGTACAGAAGTTTCATTCTCCTATGCCTACGTGAGCCCAAAGTCGTTTCCCTTTAAGAGCTCCTTTTCTTTTAAAGTTGAATTTTAGGCAGCGAGGACTCTTACACTAGGGGGCAGACAGATACTGTACTTGCTCCAATCTTAAGCAATTTTTTCCCTCCCAGCATATGCTCTGATTTAGCACTGTAAATTTTTCAGAGGACCCAACTCTGACAGCCCCTGGTGATTTTCAAAGTACCACAAGCCAGTGGTTAAAAATTGCATTGACTTGGAAGTTCAGAGGGACACAATGGAAGCCCCTTTCCCTATTCATGGAGCTCCAGTGTGGTGGAAGAGAAAAACACACACGGACTAGATTGAGGGAAAGGAGGAATTCAATGAATCCTGGAGAACGGAACTGGTTTCTACTGAGTTCAGAGTTAAACTCGGCATTTGCTGGGGTCCGTATTCATATTGTGATTTAATCTGTAAAGAAATGCAGCCCATCAGGCCACTTTCTGCAAGAAAATTGTATTCCTGGGTGTTGAGTTTCTCTTTTCTTTTTTAGATTAGGGCAAATGTTTTACTAACTTTCTCTAGGCAAATTCAAGCTTGCCATTCCTCTCATTAAAATAAATTTACATCTCCAAAAAAAGACTGGGTCCGATTTTTATGAAATAATAATAATATATTGATTTTATCTTCTCAGAGCTTTTTAACCTTAGCGCCACAGCAAGTGAGAGTCTCTGGAGCAGACATTTTACAATATTTTTGTCTCATTTTTCTTCTCAGTCTGTAGTCTTGTTTCTTCTTCTATGCATTAAAATTAAGTATAATTTATACTGTGATTTTTCCCCCTTGCAACTTGCATTTTCATAACTGAATGAGTCCAAAAATACAGAGCAAAACACCCCTGACTTTATGGCAGCCCTGTGATCATTTGTCTAACAGGCTCCAATTTTTTAAGATATGGTTGGGAAATACTTCATTTTCAATCTAAGGCCATCAGAACATACTTCGAATTCTAAAAATCTCTATGTGAACTGGGGAAGCTCTTCCTCCTCAATATTGTCCCTTCCCATGCTGGTAAAAGGTAATCTGCTATGGAAGTCTCCCCATTCAGGGGGCGAGATTAAGATTTCCCTATAATCAATTATTTTCATCCTCTATTAAATTGAGATGGGAATGCCCATTAGATTTCCTATCTCAACCCCAGCCTCATCACATCTCAGCTGAGCGCGTCCCTAATCTATTGACATTTGTAACATTAGCAATTCCTAAATCATAGAGGTTGAAAGGAAAAACAACAACAACCAAAAACCTTCTCCTCTGTAATGATTTCTTTTCCATTCTTCTTATCCTCTTTAGGTGAAAGTTATATTGTATCTCTAATCAACTTGAAATTCCCAGCCTGGCTTCACTCTGTGGCAATCTTATTCCACACCAGGTTTATGATAGTTCAGTGTTCACTATAGGTTTGTTGGACTTAAAAAAAAAAAAAAAAAAATCTTTCAAATAAACCAAGAACTTGAAGCTTTAATGAAAGACGTGATTTCATCAGAGAAAGAGTGAGGGCTGAGGAGGTTTCAGGAATGAAGCTTAAAGACGATTTTTCCTTCCTAAAAACCAGCCCCCAGCTGCCCAGATCTTCAGTCCCTACCTCATATTCTGCCCATGTGTGTAAAGAGAATTGAATGCAAAATGTAATCTATACATGTCAATTATATGTATGGTTTGTTTTAAAAATATCTTTAGCCTGTCAATTTTTTTCAGCTACCAAGTATGCTTTTCTGTAGTCGTCAATTTACTCCTCATATGTGTTCTTTTTTTTTTTTTTTCCTGGAGCTCAGCGTCTTTTGTGTAAAATATTTTAATTGTTCAAAAACCTGGTTGGCTTACCGGCATAAGGGTTTTTTCTTGGTGCAAAGTGTGTACAAAGGAGACACAATTTTCTTATATAAATGTGGAATAATGATAATTCACTAACTGGTCACAATCAAACAACAAGTTTACTGCATTGGAATATAGTGTGTTCTGAGAGCAATTCTACATGTTTGATGTTTAAAACCAGACACCTGGAATTCAAAGACACAACTGTCTCAATTATTTTAGCACATGGAGCAGAATGGCAATCGTCTATGAAGTTGTTCTTTTTGCAGTGACTTCTGGAGGTAGAACATGGCTTGTGTGTGGTTTTTGTGAACTGTACTGGTATTATTTCCCATTTGGGGCAGAATCTCTGGGTGCCTTTTAATGACTATATGAATACTTAAAAGGAACTTGAGGAACAATGAAGTCCGTACTTAACTGTTCTACGACCTAGAAGCATAGTCGGTGAAGTCTTTGTGAACATTGACAAATGTGCGTTTACATGTGTGTACAGAGGGTGTGCACAGGGGAGGCTGGGCAGCTGCCACCTCCTGCCCATCAGCGGGCAGAAGTCTTTCCCCTCTCACCATGACTGGGTATGTGGCAGGATGTTGGCTGGAGAGTTAGCTAACACCAACCAGAGAGGGTAAAGTTGAGAAAAATTGATTTTAATTGCGTCATGACAATGAGGTGAAGTCTACTTCTGCCTCTCAGCATCCAAGATGCTTTATTTGGGCAATTAAAATGTCAGGCCATATACCTGTGAAATGTTAACCCTACAAGGAAAATACAGAAACAGAACGGTCTTTATCCTCTGAAAAGAAATATATATATATATATATATGAGCCACCAAACCGAACAAGTGATCAGAGTTGATTAAGAGAAGGGTTTGCTATCACCTGGATTTGGCCAAATCTTTCGTTTGGGAAATGCCTGCAAGCTCAGTTCGTGGCACCTTCCCCTCCTCACTCCCTACCCCTCTGCAAAGAAACCAGGGAACTTTTCTTTGGCATTGCGGGCACTAAGATGCGCCAGGAGTCCCGGGTGGTGCGCGAGCGGCGGATTTAGTGACATCGCCAAGTTGCGAGAGGCGAAGTCCCGGATTCCACCCAAAGCCTCTCGCGGAGCCTTTAAGAGACGTTGTGTGTGCGCGCGGCGCTAGTCTCCCCGCCGGGGCGGAAACCTCGGGTGCGGGCTGTGGGGACCGCGGTGGCAGCGCTCGCGGGGCCAGCCCGGGCCCATCCCCCGTTCGGCGGCGGCGCGGCCACCCCGTCCCCGCCCCCCCCAACCCCAGTCCCCCGCGCGCCCCGCGCCTTGCCTGAGACGCCGCTCGCGCTAGGACCGGGCTGCTCCTGCAGCCGCCATGGCGGGGCCGCGGCGGTCCGGCCAATGACGGCGAGGGGGCGGCGCGCGCGCGCCTGGCCAGGCCAACCCCGGCTGCTGCCTTATAAGGCGCGCCGTCGCCATGGCAACGTGCGCTAAGTTGCAGCAGTCGTGTCAAAGTTCACTATATAGAGAGCTCAGTGAGCTGATCGCGGAGAAGCCACTTCTGCCAGCCCCGGCGCCTATAAATCGCATTCCCTCCCGCGCCCCCCTTTTTAGCATATTTGATCACTTTGATTCTCTGTTCTTTTCTCTCCGCGGTGTGTGTGCGTGCGCGCGTGTGTGTTTTCTCCTCCTCCTCCTCCTCTCCCCGAGTTGCCTCCTTTCTCCGGGTGCCGAGCTGCCTTTTTCCCGTCTTTCATTCTTTCTCTCCGTCTTTCTCTCCCCCCTCCGCGCACGAAGGATGTGCTTCTAGGTGGTGATCTGCCCTCCTCTCTCTCTTTTATCATTTCTCCCCCGCCGCCGGCGAGTTGACTCTTTCCCTATGTGTGTGAGGCGGCGGCGGCGGCAGCAGCAGCAGCGGCTCCGGCGGCGGCAGCAGCGGCAGCAGCGACTTCAGCGGCGGCGGCGGCGCTAGACGCGGCGGCTCCGGGCCCGACCCGGCGGCTTCGGCGGCGGCTCCGGCGGCAGCGGCGGCCCGGGCGGCCCGCAGGGAACGGCGAGCGGCCTCCACCCGGCGACTGCGGGCGGCGGCAGCCGGAGAGAGCAAGGCGCGCGCCGGACGCCCGGGGCAGGCGGCGGCGGCGGCGGCCCAGCGCCAGGACGACGCCGCGCAGCGCCCGACGCGGACCACTTTCATGCTGATTCCCCCGGACCCGGGCAGCGCTCCGGCCACTCCGCGGGCCGCCGGCCTCCGCCCCGGCCTGCCTGGCTCCCCGGGCGCGCCTGCACCCGGCGCCTCCGATCTCCTAGTCCTCCTGATTTCGATGGCTTTCCTGAATGGCTGACTGTGGGCTGCCCTGGACTTGGCCCCCGGACAGTCGCCTCTCCTCCTCCTCCTCCTCCTCCACCACCACCTCCTCCTCCTCTTCCTCCTCCTCCTCCTCTTCCTCCTCCTCCTCCGCCAACTCCTCGGCTGCACACCAGCTCTAAGAGCGAGAGAGTGAACGAGAGAGGGAGGGAGAGAGTGAGGGCGAGCGAGATCTTTGGAGAGATTTTTTTTTGCCTCCTACTTCTGTCTTGAAGCCAGACAATCGACTTCAGCTCTCCCTCCCCTCCCTCTCTCTCTACGTTCTGCTCCCACTCGCTCTCCTGTCCCCTTCCCCTCCCCTCCCGGCGGAAAGCCCCCCGAAACCAACAAAGCTGAGCCGAGGGGAACAAACAAAACAAACACACCGGGCCAGACAAGCAATCGACAAAACTTTGCAAAAGCAAAAACAAAAAAGGAAAAACTAACCAACCTCAACCAACCAGCCCCCGAGCCACCCGGGGCGCCCTCCCGCGCCCTCTCGCACCCTCGCACACACAAAAGGCGGCGCGCCGGAGCCCGAGACCCGGGGAGCCGCCGCCGCCCCGCCGCCGCCCGCAGCCAGGGGAGCAGGAAGTCCGGACGCGGCCCCCATAGATATGGCAATGGTAGTCAGCACGTGGCGCGACCCCCAGGACGAGGTGCCCGGCTCACAGGGCAGCCAGGCCTCGCAGGCGCCGCCTGTGCCCGGCCCGCCGCCCGGCGCCCCGCACACGCCACAGACGCCCGGCCAAGGGGGCCCAGCCAGCACGCCGGCCCAGACGGCGGCCGGTGGCCAGGGCGGCCCCGGCGGCCCGGGCAGCGACAAGCAGCAGCAGCAGCAGCACATCGAGTGCGTGGTGTGCGGGGACAAGTCGAGCGGCAAGCACTACGGCCAGTTCACGTGCGAGGGCTGCAAGAGCTTCTTCAAGCGCAGCGTGCGGAGGAACCTGAGCTACACGTGCCGCGCCAACCGGAACTGTCCCATCGACCAGCACCACCGCAACCAGTGCCAGTACTGCCGCCTCAAAAAGTGCCTCAAAGTGGGCATGAGACGGGAAGGTATCGGCCTCTCATTTCTCCTTCCCTCGCCCTGGGTCCCTGGGTCCTGGGTACGTGTGGCTAGCCTGCTCTGGGTAAGGACAAGAAACCCCGAGCTCTTCTCTTCGTATTGCAGCGGAAAGGGGTTTTATACTAGAAGCGAGTTCTGCATTGGAACCCAGACCCCCAAATCCGCATGCTTTGGCCGACTGATTTCCTTCTCTACTCTCTCTTTGGGCTTTCATTTCCTTTGCATTGATTGTGAGTTCGCTGGAGTCTGCCTATCTGCAAGGGATGGGGTGTTTGTTGTTGTTGTTGTAAAGCCTAGTATACTTCTCCCTCTCTCCTCTTGTTTCTCCTGCATGTTCAACATGTCCCTCCCCCTCACCCCTTTCCCCAGCCCCCACCCTCTCAAAAAAAAAAAAAAAAAATCCCCAACCTGAGATTGTACTTTTGTACAGGAGGTTCAAATTACAAATGGCAATTTTATGCACTTCGCCGTATTAACGCTGCGGCCCGGGCAGCGCTCATGTGACCCTCCGTGGATTAACATTCTGCTAAAAAAAAAAAAAAAAAAAAACAACACCTCTGCTTTCCTTTTTCCTTTCACTTTTGAAACGAAGAGAGCGCGATAGGAAGTAGGAAAGGGTGGGCGAGGCGCCCTGGGCGGCTGCTTTTCGCTCTGTACGAGTTGGGTCTTTGTGATATAAAATTCGCCGAGCGCCGCGAGCTGTGCTCTGCCAATGGCGCGCTCGGCGCGGGGCGCGGGGCGCGGGCTCCGGGTTGGGGCGAGCCGACGCCGGGGCTTCTTTGTGCTTCTGCGAGAGCGACTCTCCCGGTCCAGAGTCAGATAACAGCCTGAGCCCGAGCCTCGCCGGCTTGCCCCGGTCCTTACAGGCCCTGCCCAGGCTCCGCTAGTGCCGGCCGCCTGCTCCCTGCCTTTCCCGACTTCCTTTCTCCTTAGCCGGCCTCTCTCTCTCCGCCCTCTCCCTCCGTCTCCTTCTCCGAGCACACTGATTAGACAGACGCCAGACCTCCGCTCTCTGCTTGTCTCTCACTGGGGGTTCCCCGCCGGCCTGGGGCTGAGGCTTCGGGGTTTGGGGGAGAGTCGTTCCGGAGTGGTCACAGGCTGTCTGGGGTGAACCCCTGTGCCTTTTGCAAAAGCGTTTCACCCTCCCCCCAGAGTCGCCCCTCCCGTTCCCTCTCCTCCAATCAATAAGAAATATCAGCTATTTAGCAGTAAAGAAGAAAGATGCCCTCAGAATGCTACATCCCGCCCACAGCGCCAGGGACCCCGAGGCAAAGTGGCCAATTCTGGGTCCTCGGCAGACCAGCCCCAAGCGGGCCTTGGAGGCAAGTGTGCTCCTCTGGCCCTCCGAGCTTGCCTGGGTGGTGGTTTGAAAGGCGTAGTGCCGGGAGCCTGGCGACTCCAGGTCTGTGGCAGGCCTGCCTGGTTCTTGCACTGCTCAGTGCCTGGGTCAGGTGGGGGTCGGGCTGGGGCAGACCCCTCCAGGGAGCCTGGGGTCCGAGGTTGGTCATTAACTGTGAAGTGTCTCCTTTCCTCCCCGCAGCGGTGCAGAGGGGCAGGATGCCGCCCACCCAGCCAACCCATGGGCAGTTCGCGCTGACCAACGGGGACCCCCTCAACTGCCACTCGTACCTGTCCGGATATATTTCCCTGCTGCTGCGCGCGGAGCCCTATCCCACGTCGCGCTTCGGCAGCCAATGCATGCAGCCCAACAACATCATGGGCATCGAGAACATTTGCGAACTGGCCGCGAGGATGCTCTTCAGCGCCGTCGAGTGGGCCCGGAACATCCCCTTCTTCCCCGACCTGCAGATCACGGACCAGGTGGCCCTACTTCGCCTCACCTGGAGCGAGCTGTTTGTGTTGAATGCGGCGCAGTGCTCCATGCCCCTCCACGTCGCCCCGCTCCTGGCTGCCGCCGGCCTGCATGCCTCGCCCATGTCCGCCGACCGGGTGGTCGCCTTTATGGACCACATACGGATCTTCCAAGAGCAAGTGGAGAAGCTCAAGGCGCTGCACGTTGACTCAGCCGAGTACAGCTGCCTCAAGGCCATAGTCCTGTTCACCTCAGGTAGGAAGGAGCCCCTCTCGTGCCCATGGGCTCCTAGCCCAGAGTTGGGGCTCAGAGAACTTGGGAGTCCCCAGGGGAAGCCCAAACTCCTCCTTGAAAGGCCAAACTGTTGAGTGCAACTTGAAGTGGGAACTTTGTATAGCTGCTGGACACCACCAGGCTGTCCGGGGAGAGGAGAGGAAGGCTGGGCAGCAGGAAGGATGCTTCAGATAGATTCCCCTATATGGGCCATAGGGCAGCCTCTGCTACCTCTTTCCCCCACCTGAGAATCCAGATTGGGATGCACTTCCTTGCTCCCTTTCCTGAACTCAGGTCCTCTGGGCCTGCTGGGCCTCGGGGAATCTCCTCAAGTCCTCCGTTTTCTCTAGCACCCTGGCTGGGCCTCCAGGAGATGCCCTTGGGCACTGCAGCAGCTCTGACATGGTCTCTGCAGGGGAAAGTTTGCCTGCTAACTCAGTAGGAGTTGGAGCTCCAGGCAAATCCAACCTGAGGGCAGCAATTTTCAAAATCATATTCTTATTGAAATAATGCCGACTGCCAGGAGAGGGGAAAAGAGCTGTCAGAAAGGGGCAAGAGGAAGAAAGGGACCATCATAACTCTTCAGAATGTCTGCAGGAGGTTGAAGACACTGGCCTCTTGCTTCACCTGCCCAAGCAAACACTTAAGGCAATTTTCAAACAACCCAAAGTATATGCCAACTTGAGCTGGATATGGATGTTGCTAGAGATATAAAACCATCATTGACTGCATTATGCAACCTAATTAGTTTGCATGTAGTTTAACCTGTGTGAGTAATAGATCAGATATTAATTAACTCTTGAAAGTATCTGGCTTTCCATTTGGGGCCACACCTGAGCCTTTTGGCTGTCTCCAGGCTGAGTTCAGCATAGCCTAGGTGGATGGAAGTCACCACCCCCCTTTCACATTCTTGAACTAAGTTGTCAGCTGATCCCTTTGTCATGGCTGAGAGGGGAAAGGGGTTCCCGATTAAGTATAACAAACATTTGGACATTAGCAAGGCTTGGAACCTAGTCACCCATTACAATTTTTTCAGCTTGTAACAGGAAATGAGGAGACGTGTAGTTTATGTGGCAGACATAAAGGAGGTCCACAATCTCTTCCTTATTGTTTGAAAGAAGTCTGGGGAACCAAGTCATTAGCTGAATGGCTTAAAGGTTCTGAGTCCTCAAACTGCTGTCTTGTATATTACTGCTTTCCACATAAGATCTCCCACACAGCCACCCCGAATTCTGCCTTTGGAAGTCCTTAGATAATCAATGAAAGGTCAGTGTCTGGGCAGGGAAGCTGTTTGCAGAGGTTTGGATTGGGATTATTTTTCTTGAGAGCCCCTCATCTCTAGGACATTTGCTTGCTGCAAATATACAAGCAGGATATTTCCCTACCTCATAGCCACCTTCACCCCATCCCACAACACAACACCCTGCCCACCTTCTTGGACGATGGAGGTGGTTGTTAATTTCTTGGTATCCTTGTTAGCTCTTAGCCTTACTCTGGGTCTTTCAAGGAAAAAAATGTCTGATACTGTCGTTAACAGTTTAATTTATGACTATTTGCAAAATGTGAAGGCCTGTGTGGAGAATGCACACCGCCTCACAAAGAGATAAAGGTTCCTGTTATCTGATTCAGAGGGAGACACACAGTTCCGATGATGCCGCCGAGGGAAGGAGTCCTATACAAACAGATCTTTTAGTTCCTGACCACAGACACCTCTACATTCTGTAGACATGCAGAGTCCTAGATATACATAATGAAGAGGTTGCCTGTGTGTTCTGGTTCTTGGGGTGGAGGTGGTGGTGGCTCTTTTCGAATATCTGTTTTAATGATTCACAATATGCATGTGTTAACCCCAGTCTTGTCTGGGGAGCCCTGAAAGGTCAGGTCACAACCTGAACCGCCTTTACCAAGAAGCCTCTCATTTCAAAGGCACTTATTGTGTTTTCACGTATCAGAAAAAGAAAAGTGTTTTCCTGAAGATAACAGGGAGGGGGGATGCTTCTTGGAGGGACCTGGGTTTTAAAAAATAAAGGGGGGGTTGGGAGAAAAAGGGAGAGAGAATAAAAGGGGGGAAAAGAAACAGCTCAAATGAACAGAGAGATCACAGTTTGCATGGCTGCCCTTCAATAGGCTAAACTGACAAGATCAGTTTTAAAGGGCCACTTAAATCAGTTTCAAAGACTGGAGAAAAATGAGTCGCCCTCTTTGGGGAGAATCTGAGGCTGGGTCGTGGACGCCTTTACGCAGGACTGGGCCAGGTTGTCCACCCCCAACCCCCACCAACCCCTATATAATTATAAGCCAAACTATTATTTACAGAGGAGGAGGGGAAAGAGTGCTGGCAGTTTGGGTTTCTTCTGTTTACCGACTTGGGCCAGATAGACCCAATGTACTTTTGCTTGGGTCTCTTAATGACCCAGGCTAAGCACTCGGGCAGTGAAAGCCTGTGGCACACTGAGCATGTTTTATTTTAAAGCAAACACTTCAGGACCATCTCTTGCTCTTTCTCCCTCCCCCCCATTAAGTTTTCAGTACATAGGCATTTGCTCCAACTCCGGTTGGGGCAGTTTGACAGAGCTCTGTGCACACACCTCATGTGACCCATTTCAAGCCTCTTAATCTGATGACTGAATTCTTCTTCTTCTTTTTCTTCTTCTTTTTTAAAACTTTCTTCCAGATGCCTGTGGTCTCTCTGATGTAGCCCATGTGGAAAGCTTGCAGGAAAAGTCTCAGTGTGCTTTGGAAGAATACGTTAGGAGCCAGTACCCCAACCAGCCGACGCGATTCGGAAAGCTTTTGCTTCGCCTCCCTTCCCTCCGCACCGTCTCCTCCTCAGTCATAGAGCAATTGTTTTTCGTCCGTTTGGTAGGTAAAACCCCCATCGAAACCCTCATCCGGGATATGTTACTGTCCGGCAGCAGTTTTAACTGGCCGTATATGGCAATTCAATAAATAAATAAAATAAGAAGGGGGAGTGAAACAGAGAAAGAAAAGGCAAAAGACTGGTTTGTTTGCTTAATTTCCTTCTGTTAAGAAAGGATATAAAAAGATGTTTCAAGTTTGCTAAAAGAAGAGAGGGGAAGAATTTAATGGACTGTGAATTTCAAAAAAAAAAAAAAAAAAAGACTGTCAAATGAACTTTTACAGAATGCATTAAAAAAAAAACTCCTGTGTCGGTCAGAACAACTTGCTACTTATCATTTTTGTATAAAAAAGAAAATTAGTCTTTTTCTTTTTTGGGTAAATTTTTGAAAAATATTGCTAAAAGTGCATTTAAGGAGATTGGGAGACAATTAGCAGAATGGAGAAAGTAAGTCTTTTTTTTTTTCCAAATTATTAATTGTCCTGTGTCTATGTACTTCTAGCTGTTCTTTTTTGTACTTTTCTGGTTCCAAACCAGTCTATTCTGTGGTTCTATAATAAGTTTTGATATAATCTTGGCTTCTTAAAAACTGTGTATCATTAAAATATATGTTCTGCAAGAATTAAAACTGAGTCCATGAAAATATCATAGGAAGACATAAAACTTTAAAAGGCAACTCAAAGATGATGGAAACGCACTTACAAGTGGTGACCAAAAATTTTAGGTGAAGTTGAGCACTCTAATTAGAGAACTGGAGGAACCACATATATCACTTAACTTCCCCTACCCTGCCCCTCCCCAAAAGACACCATGACAAACCTAGCTTTTAAAAAATATTTTAAGAAAGAGAATGAACTGTGGAATTTATTGGCAGCCAAGGAATGTGTCCAAGACACATGCTGAGGTTTTGAATAAAAAGTGAACTTTTGTAATTTGAATTGGGTCCCGCTTAGTTCTTGAATTGTTATGAAAATCCTATATCTGTTTGTATATTTGCAAACCCTTTGTATTATAATTGTTGATATTTTCCCTTTTTAAAAAAATACCATTGAAATCAGCATGACAAAAATAACACTGTTGGCACTTATAGGTAACGTGATTGATTCAGTATCTTAGAGTTTACAGTTTGTGTTTTAAAAAAACTGAAGGTTTTTTTTTTTAAGTGCAACATTTCTGTATACTGTAAAAGTTATAATAACTGAACTGTTTGGTCGAGTCTTTGTGTGTTATATTCCAAGGAAAATTGAAAGTATTCAGAAATTAAAATATTATTTGATATCTGAAACCTGGCTGTCCCCACTCACTGTCTACATCCAGAAGAGCCCCTGTGAGCTCTCGCTTAGTCGGCCGGGGGGGAGGGCCTCATTTGTTTACTCCCCTTAGTCAGTTTGTTCAAAGGTGGACTAGTGTATTTGCCTGTTTAATTTGGGTGTGTGGGGGGGAGCTGAAGTTAATGGTTTATCTATGGTTTAGGAAGTGCCATACTGATATAGTAAACCACCCCCATTCACCTAATCCTCCTTTTAATTAAAAATGGATTTTCCGGGAAAAAAAAAAGGCCCTTATATTTGTCACACTTAAGTGCCTGCTTAGGGAAGGTATTGTGAAAAAGTATTAGAAATCTTGAGATCAGTATCTATTTTATGATCAGAAAAAAATACTCTTTTGTACATTTCTGACAGTTACTCAGAAGATCGTTCAAGCAAGCTAATCACAGCATTGTAACTAGAGGGCAGTTGTTTGCAATGAGTTTTTCCTTAAGTAGGTGAGATTTTAAAAAATATTCTGTGGTTCTGCTCTAGCGTGGTTGTTGAGAGGATTTCAAATTCAGTGATATAGGTTATAAGACTGAAAGGTCTATTTTTTATGTATATATGATAACTTGCAGTTGGGTTCCCTCTCCCCTCCCCCCCTTTACCTTCAGTCTGTGAGAGCATGACCACAGGGTCAAGGGAATCTTTTCCATTGGAGTTATGTACATAAAAACACGACATTTTGACATTTCAGATTGTATAGCTACAATATGTACTGCTCTTGGGATCCTTTGTCCTTAGAAGCCAAATTAAGAAAAAGAAGAGAAAGCAGGATAGAGAAAAAGAAAGAAGGAAGGAAGGAAACTTTACAGGGTGTGCTGATTTGGAAGTAGTAACTATTTCTTTTGGAGTCTTTTTTCATTTTTCCTCTTTCTCTTTTCCTGGTTTGGAGGACGCTCAGTGCTGGCAGCTTGCAATTTTGTTCTTATTCAAGGTTTCCAAACTCCCCCCCCCCAGTACTTCATCATGTTTTGGTTTAATTTTAAGTGGGGGGACTAGTGAGGGAGGTGAAAGAAAAGGGATAATTTTGTAAAGTGTATTAAACTTTAATATTCAGTTCCAGTCAATACATGCAGACCAGTAAAATCTGATTTGTGCAGAGTTCTCCATCTGACTCTCACTTCCTTCTGTAGATATATACATATATAAATACAAGTATGTTCTTACGGCACAGTATTGCTGACCTTTAGTTCGAGGTTTTGTCGGTTGTTGTTGATTTTCTTCCTCTTGCAAGTGGTATCCATGTGAGTGTGTGAAGTTTCTCTAATAAGTAAAACACAGGCCCTTTTCCTTGTTTGTTTTGTGTTAGTTTATTGTAAACAGCCATTTGTTGTAAATTATTGGCATTAAATTATAATTTATGATTTTCAAAGCAAAAGACAATCCCTGTTTTATTATGCTTTAAGCATGTGTTCTGAACGTTGGAAATCTCACACTCTAAGTTTCAGCAATGAGCTTGGGGTCTGCGAGGCAGAAAAACAGGACCCAAAATTTTTCAACCGGTTAAAACAAACCCCCTTGTATATGTTTAGAGTGGCCGGAGGAGGATCTGTTTAGAGTCTTGAGTTCGGTTTAAGTTTATCGCATTTAAAGAAAGTTTTTCTTTTCACGCTGAGTTAGAACAAAAGATCTTTGCTGCGACTGAATTGGACAAAAGACGAGGGCTGGGACCCAGCGAGCGCGTTCTGTGTGAAATTGACGAGATCTTTAAAAAAGCTGCTAAACATGGCGACTCTTTCCCTTTAAGTGTCTCTTTTTCCTTGCTGGTTTTTTTTTTTTTTTTTTTTTCCATCTGATCTGAGCTCGCTTTATTTCTTTTCCCAACCCCGCTCCCCCTCCTCCTCGTGGCGCTCGGGGGTGTGAGAGAACCCAGTTAGACGCGAAATGCAACAATAGTGCAAGGAGAGAGAGGGGCGCTCGCTGCTTCTCGCCACTTTCAAACAAACCTGGGGGAAGACTGAGCCCGGGGGGGGGGGGCGGTTTCCAGTCTGCTCGCTCTGCTGGCGTTCGCCCTGCCTCGGCCTTTCACTATCAGCTCTCCCCGGGCCGCGAGGAGCTGGGGCTCAAAGTTAGCGGGCGACGTCCGAGGCTGGCCCCGCGGAGACGGCTGGGTTAGCATCCAGCCGGCTGCAGGGACCGGGGCCTGGAGTTGGCAGCAGCTGCGGGGAAAGTGCCTGCCCCCCAGCCCCCGCCCCCACTTACGTGCGGCAGAATTCCGCCAGCGCCCCGGGAAAGTCCGGGGTGCCGGGCGCGCGGAGCTGCACTCCTGGGATGTGCATGAAGCGGCAGCAGGCGGGGGTGGGGGTAGAGGGGGTGGGGGCGGGGGCGGGGGGCGGTCAGGGGGAGCTCGAGCGTGTGAAAACTCTGCCTCGAAGCTCGCTTTTGACTTGGTCCTATGAGCTGAGCCAACATGGCGTCTCCCATTGCACCGCGAGCGCCGGCACGGCAGGGCCGGGTAATAGAAAACACATTGGTTACCAAAAAGAAAAAAAGGGGGGTGGGGGGGCTAAAGGCCATTCCGTCTGCAGGCAGAAAACCCTCTTTTAAACTCTTGCTGGCAAGTGAGTGCGGTCCTCGATTCTTTAATTAAAGCAACAGAATTCGTAAGGAAAATATTGGTAACGCGGTACCCTCTCCCCTCCCCCCCTCCCATATTCAGGAGAGTTGATTTCCTGTCTCCTCTCCCTCCAAGAACCAAATTAGAAAAATAAGTCTATCCGCAAATGATCTTAAATGTTTGAATGGTATAGGGGGAGGGGAAGAAGACGGTCTTTACAGACCTCGGTCAGTTCTCGCGCTCATTGATGCAGGGGCTGCGCCGGGGTTTGCGCGGGTCGGAGCGGAGCTGGGGCAGGGCAGGGCAGGGCGGGGAGGCGGGAAGCGAACCCCGCTGGACTTGGGCAGAACTTGCTACCGGCATGTCAAAGTTGTGGGAAAGGTGGCTTTCCGGGCGGAGGGTCGATTGCGGGGTGGGAGGGTCGAGCGGGGGCTGAGGGCTGGTTCCAGGCGGGTGGTCGCAGACCCTAGAAATGTGTGAGCCCGCGTGCACTGTGCCCCTGGCGGGAGGGCCACTACAGCAGAGGATCCTCTTTCTCTAATAGGCTTGAGAGCGGGCAAGGGCGGCCGTGGCCTCCCAGAGAGGGTCTTCCGAGGGCATCTGCAGAGACTGTGGATCCGGGCCCAGGCCCGGTTCTCGGGACGACTGGGAAATCGCCCCCCTGAGTCCAGTTCTACCCCCAGCCTTGGCCTGGACAACCCTATCCCTCAGCCGCCTGGGAGGGGAGCGAGGCACTCTTCTGAATTCCAGGCCTCGTCAAGATTTATTGAAGTTGGGTTTAAAAAACGTGCTTCAGATGATTTTTCCCATTTTCTCAGATTTCAAAGGCTCCCTGCAGTGCGGCCGCCTAATTAATGGTGAAATTCAACTAAATCTAATTATGCAGTAATTTTAAAGCAGTTAGTGCTGGGCGTTGGTTTGTAATAGGACCCCAGTTTTTTAAAGTTTGCTTACTGTGTTGGTTTAGGGGAAAGCTATCTTTTGTATGGTAAAGAAAGACCGGGAAATACTTCTGCTATAGGAACCAGAGGGCTGAGAACCGCTCCCCACCTCACCTCCATCACCATCCCCAATTCTATCTCGTTTTCCTTCTCTTTTTTGTATCCCAAAGCACACGATAAAAAGCTGAGCAAGTTGCTAAGCCAACAAGGAGACCCTGTTTCATAGTCAAAGGGGAAAGGGAGAATCTTTCATATGGAGACACAAAGGGCTTGGTATCTGTCCTGGATGCCTCTGTAAATGCCCCCAAACCCCGGTAAGGGACTCTCATCTCCTCTAATAGAGAACAGATTTCCTCCTCTTAACATCCATTGTCATTAAGGCGCTAAGCTGACTCTTGGAGTTATAAATCTTATCGTCCTTCTGATAACACACTTGTAATAAGTTAGCGTCCTATTCAAAGTGAATTGTAAAACTGCCTCATTTAATATAGCATCTGTGTCATTAAAACTTTTATTTTTTTCCCCCTCGTGTCTTGCAGGTTTGGCCTTGGGGCTAGTGCTGCAGTCTCTGCCTATGGGGCCTCTGGGGTAGGGCTGAGGGGAAGAAAGGTGTGAAAGACAGGCTGCCTGGATTCAGCCTCTGGATCTTAGACTGGGGTGAGAGACCTGAGGCAGAATGGGCCTTGAGGGGTGGTGTCCCCCTCTCCCAATCCCCTCGGAGCGGCCCGCTCGAAATGACGCTCCTTGAAAGAAACATGCTTGTGATTAGCTAAGCAAACACATCTGCTTTCGGAGTTGGGCCTTCGTTAATTAGCTGAACAAAGGGCCGTTTTGCTTTTTACCTTTTGCTGGGGGAGAGTGTGTTATTTCAGGAGTGTTGCGGGCCCTCCTCTTTTCAATTGCAGCCACGACGTTAATTTTATTGGGATTACTGATGGGAAATGAGGTGGCGCAGGCTTCCGAGAGGAAAAGCTTGATCATTACCCCCTTTGGAACTATATTTTTCCACCCAACCTCCTGCTTGAGAGGAGGGGGTTGCGGGGGGACTGCGCAGCAAGTTCGGAGCAATTGGAATCAGGCTCGCAGTGCGCTGATCTCGGGTGACAGAGCGTGTGTTGAAGCTGAACTCTATAATTTGCGCTTCTGTTCCTTTATTAGGCCTGGACAACGAACTAATGAGCTTTGGCCTAGTACAATGTCACTTGTATTTATTTTCTTATGGCAACTTTGAGATAGCGGAAGTGTTCTTTACCAAGAGCCAGGGAGGGCCCGCAGTCCTGCCGGCTGCTGTCCCGGCCCGGGTCGGTGGCTGCGTCCCCGGGGAGCGAGGGCGCGGTGAGAGCGCGCTGCAGAACTGGCGGAGCTCGGGGACTGGGCTTTTAGGCGAAGCTAATGGGGCCCTCAAGAAGGCGTTAGGCCCTTTGGAGGCCCAGACATCCCTATAGGACCGGCTCCCTGAGGATGAGGTCGGGGGGCGCGGGGCAAGTCCGGGGCAAGTTCCCAGGCACGAGATGATCGAAGGCACAAAGGTGGTATGGCTCCCTCCTGGCGCAGAGCAAGGGGTCCTTCAGCAGCAAAGCCTGCCAGGCCAAGGAGCCCTTTGAGCGAGCAGATCTACCCACTCCGTGGCCTGGGCGTCTCCTTTGTGCTGCAGGCGGCCTGGCCCAGCTCTCTCGCTGTCTGGATTGGGGGTGAGGTGGGGTGAAGAGGATGGTTTAAAGGGGTTCTTGGAGTTTTGGGCGTGCAGGGGACTCCCTTCCGTCTCTTTCTGGTTTGGCCACTCCAAAGTGTCGCAGTTGGAGAGGCCTGGGATAAAGTGAAGAAGCAGTGGGGATTGGGGGGGGGGGGGAGACAGAAAGGGTCGGCAGAGGCCGCGCGGGCGTCCCTTGTTCCCTGGCAGAGAATACAAGCCCACCACGCGGGGATTGTGGGTGGGGTGCAAGGGAAGGGAAGCCCCGGGAACTGCGAGGGGAGCGAGTATTTCTCTCTGCAGCCACTTGCCGAGGCTCTTGCCTCACTCCCCACCAGGCAACCCTCGTTAATAACGCCTAGACACCATGCCCCCGCCCGCCCCATCTCTCCTCGCCTCTCCTCACTTCATCTCTCTGCCTTACCACCCCCTCCCCACCTTTTCCTTCCTTCCTGCAAATGGGTGTTAACGTGGGTCTTTATGTTCTGTCTATAACTAGGATGTAATCACGCGCCCCATGCCTCTCTCTAAAAGCATTTAATAAATGTCTATTAAAGCGCTACAAATGTAAGATGAATTTAGTGGCGCGGCTGCGTCCCTGAATCCGAACGGTAATGATGGATTTATCAACGGGGATTCGCCTTCAGCCCAGCGAGGGAGGTTTACTCAGCAAATATGTCGGCGAGCACCCACCCAAATGCAATCATTTGACCCCCTGCGGGCGATAGCTGCTGTGCCCCTTCCCACCGCTGGTCCTGGTCGGCCAGGGTCGCTCACTCAGGCCAGCGCCCGGCCAGAGAGCCAGAGAAGTGGCCTCACGGATCCCTTGGCCTCTCGCCCCCTCCTATGTCTCCTCCTGTCAGCCCGAGGCTCTCCTGGCAAGGGGGATCTGGCATGTAGGTTTGGAGGTGAGAGAGAGGGTGGTGGTGGCTCCAGAGTACAAGATGAAGTGTGGGCTGTCTTGGTGTTGCCAGGAGATATCAGTGGGTGCCCTTCTTAAAGGGACACAACTGTACCCATGTCTCCCAGTATGAGTTTAAGTGCCCTGCTTTTGACCAAATCTTAGGGTCTGGGATATTGGCTGATCCAGCCCAGCCCTGGGCCCCATTGTTGGAAAGGCGGCCAGAGGACAGAGGCCTCTGGTCCCCAGCCCCTTTGAGGGGCTCAGGTGTTCCCAGAGGAAGTGCCTTGTATGCTCATCCTCTGGGGCTTCCCAGACTCCAAGCCAAAGCAGAGGTGGCTGTTATCAAAGGTTGGGGAAGAGGCTCCAAGGCACGGGCAAAATTTCCATTATCTCTTCCCCCCAAAACTGATCTGGTTTCTCCCCCACCTGCTCCCATTGAGGCCACCCGGCCGTTTTAAAGTTTAGTGGCTGTGGATTTTTAGAATTTAGTTTGGGCTGTGATCCTTAACGAGCACAGACCCAATGACCACCACCTCTTTCTTTTTGTCTTTTATCTGCTCTCCTTTCGAGGGGGAGGAAAGTGCTGGCCTGTTCCATCAAGCCCAGTTCGCATTTGCTTTAGCCTCTGATTTCTCTTTCTTCTTTGGAAATTTCATTGAGATGTCTCTGTACTTCGCTTGTCAGTTATCTTTGTTCCTTTTAAATAAAGGGCTTTTAAATGGACTTATTGCTCCCAGCGTGGGTTCCTCTCTCTAAATGTTAGAAAATTGTGCCATCTACCCGCTATGCTGAGTACTGTCACACTCGGAGACCTCGGGGACCTCCGGGCAGGCTTCAATGCTGCAGTGTCAGGGGCCGCGGGCAGCAGGAGGAGGGGGCGGCTCACGTGGATTTTTACAGATCTCCGCCTGCAGCCGGCCCGCGTGGCCAAGCCAGGGCACGGCCCGCGACGCGCGCAGCCGCCAGCTTGATGGCGGCCGCGAACTTGGCTGCAGTGGTGGATCCCCGACCAAATCGCAGGCGTGGCTGGGACTCTTCGCTTCTCTGCGATGCCGCTGGCTGAGAGGGGAGCCGCGGCTGTTTTTAGACCCCAGTAGCCACTGAGGGGTCAGGGATAACCGAGGACAATGGGAAGGGGGAGAGCTACCTAGGAGGGGGAGAGGCATGGATTTCGCTGCGCCGCTTTGGAGCTCTCCCACGGTGCCTCCAGGCCGGCCTCTTTCCCTGGGGGATGCTAGGCTATGGGCGGCGGAGAGCAAAAGCTGCGGAGTAGCTTCCCTGTCTCTTGGCCAGAGAGAACTCTGGCCAGGCAGTTCGGCTGCAACTTTCAAATCCGTTGTCTCTGGTGGAGATATTTCTGGTGACTTTTTGTAGGCTAGACTTCTTTCCTTTAGGCAAGTGTGGTTTGGATGGACCGAATTTGAACAAGTCAGGTGTCTCATGTGGGGTCTCTTCACCCCGACCCCGCCTCTGCAAAACACCCATCCGCAACCGCAGGTTCTTTTGAATGAGTTAAAATGGATTAACAGTTTGGATTTTATTGTGTGGCTACCCATCGCAGATGCTTTTTTTTTTTT